>NW_027212080.1:0-50311 GCF_036971445.1 Narcine bancroftii | reverse complement strand
TGATCTTAGCAACAAGGAAAAAGGATAAACAGATTTCATATAATCCAATAGAGATGAATGGAAATTTAAAAAAAATCTATAAGCAATTGTATCAAATGGAAAATTCAAGGAAAAACAACAAAATAGATGAATTTTTTATCAAACATTGAATTACAATTGGAAGATCAAAATAAATTACTAAAACCCCTGACAATTGCAGAAATACATTAATGACATTACCGGATGATAAAACGCCAGGCGAGAAAGAACGAGAGAGGAAGGGGAAGAGAGAGAATCGGGGGGTGAGAGGGAAAGAGGGGGAGAGGAAGAGGAAGGAAGGCAGGCTTGGTAGGGTGGCCATTCCAAAAGGAGGACATGGTCATAGTTCACCACATAGATAGAGTGTGTTTGCATTTGTTGTTTTGGCAATACGGTTTAAATTTCATTTTAAAAATATTTTTTTTGAAACACACTGTGTATATGTGGTAACCCATGACCATCTTGTCCTTTTTGGCAATTTGGAAATGGCCGCACTTGGACCAAAGACCATCTCAGCAGAGCCCCATGAAACCGACAAATGGATAAGTCAGTACCTGTTATTCAGCATTAAGTGATGAATTTTGTCTGATGAGTGAGTGCCTGCGCCCGTCTGCACTCCCGCTGCCTACAGGGGGTGACCTGGGAGACTGGCTCCACCTACTCCCTGCCAATCACCGGTCCCACATAAAGGCTCGCGCTGGCCCTTGGGCAGGGGCAGAGCGCGCGGAGCCAGAAAGGATCCAGAACCTGGTGTGGAAGTTTTAAGCTAATTAAAGCCTGTAGCACAGCCTTTCGTAGTTTGTGCCTGCTTGTTCCCACTGCAGCGCACCAAAGGGATATTGGAAATATCCCTCCCCTAACCCTCTGGCTCCATTCCCCCACCCTCTCCACTCAGAGATCTACCCCTCCATGCCCACCGATCACCTCATGCCTATTGACCTGTGCTAATGCCCCTTCCCCTTCTTCCCTCCTCTCCTCCCCCCACCTTTAATCAGGCATCTGCCTTCTTTCTGCTTACACCTTGCCGATAGGGGTCCTCGCGCCCGCAACATTGGTCACTGTTTACTTTCTATAGATGCTATGTAGCCTGCCATCTGAAGACTTTCCTGTTTGCGGTTTATATTCTCTCTGGGTGTGAAGGAAGTGGACGTTACTCCAATATGCTAGAAAAGGATGCTGTAACTGCTTGGAGACAAATGCAGGCTGGCAAGCATTGGTCCTAATCTGACTGGATGGAAGCATCCGTGTTTCATTATTGATCTCCTTGACACGCACAGCAATTTTTTTTTCAAATGGTTTACTTCCCGAAAATAATTGGGAAATTTGATAGACAACTTCACGTTGAACGCAAAGGTAATTCCAGATTTGCTGCATCACTTAGGAAGTTGGAGAATCATTAAATTAACTTTGATTGGATTTAGCAGGTTTAATCGCGTCAGAATGCTGACACATTGCGTGAGTTCAGCCGACCTAAAAATATTTTGCCGCTGATTTTCATTTGTACTCAGCATCTGATGCCTCTCGTGCCAGTGTCCAACAATAGTCGGCCAGCATCGATGGACTCCAGTTGCCTCGGTACCGCTTTTCCATGGTCGCAAGGTCCCGGTGAAACCTTTCACCGTGTTCGTCCTTGACGGCACCAAGATTGGCGGGGAAGGAGTCCAAGTGCGAGTGCAGAAAATGAATTTTCAACGACACGTTGCACTTCATAGATTTTTACGCTTGAAGTCTTAAAATATGACAGGAAATCACAAAAATAGGTTATATCCACATGATAGGACAACCTTAAGGTCATTTTAGTGACCGCAAGCCCAAAATCCATAAAATAAATCCGAACATGTTCAGGAAGGAAAGTCTTTGTTGTGCATTGTAGTCAGTACCAAGAAATGATCAGCAGTTAAACCCCACCCTACTGAGCTTTTTGTGCCAAAATATGAAGGAAGCATTGAAATATTTCTCAAAATAAGCACCAGATAAAACACAACTCTGGAGAGGCGGATGCATTTTGCACAGTGTGACATTTTTATTTACTTGCCAGAGAAGCAAGTAAATAAGCAATTAAAACTTAATGGTTTGCAAGGGTGCAAGCATTATTATGTCTTTAGATTCCCCGTTGATGATTGTCAAGTCAGGTTTACTGTCATCTGAATGCACAATGAAACAGGGCTCTCTGGTCCTCAGTGCAAAACATGCAGACAGAAATCTAGACATAACACACACACACATACAGAAAAACAATACATACATAGGACAAATGTTCAAATAGACAAATAAGTAACTATTGCGATGCAAACATGAGAGTCTCGGAGGGTCAGTGTGAGCAGTTCCTTTGGTCGTTCGGCGTTCCCACTGCCTGTGGGATGAAGCTGTTCCTCAGCCTGGTGGGGCTGGCCCTGATCCTCCTGTCGCTCTTGTCGGATGGGAGCAGCTGAAAGATGCCATGTGCAGGATGGAAGGGGTCCTCAATGATATTGCGCACCCTCTTCAGGCCACGATCCTGGTAGACCATGTCGATGGTGGGGAGGGAGACCCCAGTGATCCTCTTATGGTCCTGTGTATTGTCTTCTGATCCATTTCTCTGCAGCCACCGTACCACGCAGTGACGTAGCCGGCTCCAGTCCTCTGCTTTCCCGGAGTCTGCAGCCCCTCCTGACTGTTGCCGATTAATGGGCACTGCCATCTTGCGGGTGCAGACCCGCGGTCATGGGACTTCAAATAAGACCCCCCCCTCAGCTCCCTCCATTGGGTGTTCAAAGACCGTGCAGAGCCGATGACAATCGAATGGAAGGCTGGACCCTGCGGGAGCTGCATCTCCGCTCCCTCACTCCCCGCTCCCCGGTTGGGACAGTCATCTCCATTATCAAAATGGAGGTACAATAACATTCTCCTTATGCCCTTGTTGCCCAATAATAAAATCTAAAATTAGGTAGCGACGGTCCTCCATCATTTCTCCCAGTTTTCTTGCATTATTTATTTATTTTTGATGTAACTTATTAGTATTGTAATGCCAGCGTGAAACAACTACTTCCCTGACATGTTTGTGACAATAAATTCTGATTCTACGTACCATTGTGAAACTAATAATTATATGACTTCATCCCCATGCCAAGCCTGGCCCAATTGGAATTTCTTCCATTATTTTATCCAGCCCTCCTTCACCTTTTTTTGCCTCTTCTCTCTCTCTCTCTCTCTCTCTCTTTCTCTCTCTCTCTCTCTCTCTCTCTCTCTCTCTCTCTGTTCTGACAGGAAGCCTTCAACCTGACACATTATCTCTCTTTCTTTTTCGACAGATACTGCTTCACACCTGAGTGTTTCCAGTGCTCTCCTGCTTCCATGGAAACATGCCCAGGAAGAATGATGACACCACACTCTAAAGCCAAGCGTAATCTGCAAGGGGAACTCAGTGGGAGAAGGAGAATGGTTGACGCTTTGGGCAGATCCTGGCCATGGGATCGAGTTTAAAGGCCGCTAGGTAACGTTGCCATGATGTAAGACCCCACTTGGAATATCATTTTTAGTCTGGTCACCTCATTACAGGAAGGATGTGGATGCTGGAGACAAGATGCACTTTAATCTCGCAACATTGGGACCTGGCCATTGCTAGACCACAGAAAATGGCTGAAAGCAGAAATTAAATTTACTGACCATCAACTGACAGCTTCTCTGCTTCTTGCATCACTCTGAGCTGGATGACGGGTTAGAAGTGTTTCTCTTAAAACTTGAGCCGTGCAATTTGCCTAAAGTTCTGCTTTAATGTCAACCTGGGTCTCTGAGCTGTCTCAGTGATGCCATGTCCGGAGCTGGGTGAGTGGGTGGGTTCGGAATGCCACTTTAAACCTTCGGGGGGCTTGGCTAGGGCCTTTTGTGGTTGGAATGGGCGACGGGTTTGTGGCTGCGCATTGGCGCTGCTAACAGCGCCACCCTGGTGGCAGATCCACCAACTAATGGCGGCAGATGCAAAACATGCCGGACCACAGGTTTTGCTGGACTGCAGAGCGCTGGATTGGAGAGTTACAAACTCAGGGGCGTATCTACGCAAAATAGCACCCGTGGAAGGGCTGCCAATGCATTGGAATCAATGGCGATGAGGAGGTCCCGTGTGGTTGCAGAGTGACATGGATAGCAGGCAAAGAAATGGCAGATGAGATCCGATGTTGAGAAATGTACAGTTGTACATTTTGGAAGAGGAAATAAATGGTCAGATTATTATTTGGATGGGGAGACAATTCAAAATTCAGAAGTGCAAAGGGACTTGGGGGGGGTCCTCGTGCAGGATAACCTAAAGGTTACCCACCAGATTGGATCGGCAGTAAAGAAAGTTGGCCTTCATTTCAAGGGGAGTAGTGTATATGAGCAAGGAGGTGTTGATGAAGCACTATGGGGCACTGGTGAGACCTCGTTTGGAGAACTGTGTGCAGTTTTGGGCCTCTTTATCTTAGAAGAGATTTACCGATGTTGGAGAGAGTTCAGAGAAGATTTTCAAGGATGATTCATAGAATGCAAAGGCTAACATATGAGGAACATTGATTGTCTCTTGAACTGTATTCATTGGAGTAGAGAAACATTTCGAATGCTGAAAGGATTGGACAGAGTAGATATGAATAAGATGTTTCCCTTGGTGGGTGAATCCAGGACAAAAGGGCACAGTCTTAGAATTAGAAGGTACTCATTTAAAATAGAGATGAGGAGAAATTTCTTTAGCCAGAGGGTCGTGGAATTTGTTGCCCGATCACTGGGGGAGTTTAAGCTGAAGATTGATAGGTATCTAATCAGTCAGGGTATCAGGGATATGGAGAAAAGGTTAAAGATTGAAACTGGATGTGAGAATGGTTTTAGCTCATGTTGGAGTGGCAGAGCAGACTCGATGGCCTGAATGGCCTACAGCTGTTCCTTTATCTTGTGATCTGCTAGCCGCATGTTGTATTTGGGATGTATAATTGAGAGCGGATGCTAGGACGAGTGTACCGAGCGTGGAAGAAACAGGTAAGTGTTCCTTGTAGATCGAGAGTGGCAGCGCTGTGTGTGTGTGGGGGGTTGGTCCCTGGGCATGTGCCATGCCTGCCATATCCTGGATGCTGCATGGATTGGAGAGCATGCCCTATGAGGAGAGGTTGAGTGAACGGTCTTCTTGGAGCGATAGAGGATGAGGGGTGACCTGCTAGAGGTCCTCAAGGTGATACGAGGCATTGATCGTGTGGCTTTTTTCCTCAAGGCTGAATTAGCAAACACGAGGGGGCATAGTTTTAAGGAGTAAGAGGTAAGTTTTTCACAAACCTGTTGGGTGCAAGGAACGTGTTGCCAGCAAATGTGGCGGAGAATACGATTCTTTTAAAGATCATTAGATAGGAACAGAAAAAACCCCTGGTGTCCAGCACCTGTGGGGGATGGTAGATGCCAGGTAAGTGAATTTTCTGGTTGCTTGAGATTTGTGTTGCGTGATTGGTGAACTAACACCGGTTTTAAACTATTTTTAACCGATTTATTTTCCTCAATATTTTTGCTGGCTGCTTGAATTTTGGATAACAGGGTTTTTTTTTACTGGGAGAAACGCAGGATTTGGCAGTAGGAAATTTTTAGGCCGGGGCGGACAACCTTTTCACCATACGTGGGCCGGATGGTGGGTCAATTGTTGCATGGCAGGCCACACTGATGCCACCATAAATGAAATAGATACTGACACCCAGATATAAAGTAATTTAAGTTTTTAATAGTCTCTGCTTGAAGTATGTAGCTGACGATTATGTATCAAAATAACAAGCCACAGAAAATGTTCGCGATCAGCCGTATTCCTTCCCCCACCCCAAAAAAGTACAATGGTGCATTTCAGGTCAGGGAAGGCATCTTCAAACCTGGAAATGCACCAGTAATCACGAGTTAGTCATTAAAATGACACGATAAAAGTCAAAAAAGAGAAAAAAAATGGGTCACAATGAAAACAAAATAACTTGATTTTAGCGGGAAACTTGATTTTGTCTGTTGTTTGAAAGCGTTTCGATATTGGGTGACATAGTTGTTGATCCCAATAGCAAGATGATATCTAACTGGGCTTTAGTCATATTTGTTCTCAAGTGGTACTTCAATTTTGAGAGCAGTTGCTCACACACACACGTAAAGGTACACATCCTTTATCCGGACATCTAAAATCGGGAAAGCTCTGAAAACCGGCATTTTTTTCCAGCCGAGGGGAGAGAGAGACAGCAGGTCGACTAGGTTGGGCCCCCTCGGGGGTGATTCGGGCGGGCGGGGGTGGGAGAGAGACGGCAGCGCGACTCGCGCAGGTGGATGGGGGGGAGAGAGAGACACCGGCGCAACTGGAAGGCGGTGGTTACGGCAGCACAATTTGGGCGGGCTTAAATCTGAGGCTTTTGTTCCGAAATCCAGAAAAATCCGAAATTCTGAACACACTGTCCCCCAAGGGTTCCGCATAAAGGATTGTGTACCTGTACTGCCAAACAGTGATGCCATCTTTTTTTAGCGTGATCCCACTTGGAAGAAGATATTTTTTGGAGAAGTCTATCAAAGACACATCATCTGCATTAAAATCTAGGCAGGTGTTAGGCCGGCATAACACTGTGGACTGAAGGGCCACGGTAAATTTCTATGTTTATCTGAGCTGGACTCAAGTACGAATGGAGCTCACCTCATGAAAATCAAAGCTGAAATCCAACTCTTGCTCCCAATCGCTAAGAATGACTTAATTGTGTTTGAAAATTAGCATTTGATTTTTGATGAGAGAATAATCATTTCACTACCAAGTAGCGAATGAAAGGAACACGTTTAAGCGCGGGAAGATAGCTTCGGGAGTGATTGTTTGAGCTGGCAAATTTCATACCCTTCCACTATCTCTCCTCACTTTACATGAATTATTGAGGAACTCTTTCTGAGAGCCTGCTGAATATTGTATGGATGGAAACTTTAGCGGGGTCCTGGCCATGATGGATGTAATGTGATGAAAGGTATTGAAGAAATTACCCAAAGTGTTATTGAGACAGGAAAGAAGGAGACGACAGTGGGAGGTAGAGTTGGGGAAATACTCATTATGCAAAATGTTTAGACATTGAGGGGAATTTTAAGCCACAATCTACTAATCAGAGTTTTGACTGCTACTAAATCCTGCCAAAGAGACGGAAGGACTCTTTTTTTCAATCCTGCTGCTCTCTCAGATGACGTAGACTGGAAAATCCCTTCTCTGACCACCTTCACTCGGTTCACATCAATGGCCGACCATTTCAATCCTCCACCCCACTCCCGCGCAGACCTGTCTGTACGTACATGGTCAAGCCAAGGCCGCCCATCAGATTGGAGGAGCAACACCTAACACTCTCCCATCGGATGGCATTAGCTTCATCTAAACCACTCCTGTGGTGGTCCACCATGGGCCGACTGCAGGGGAGTACCTGTACCTGCAGAAGAGCATGGGGACAAGACAAGACAACACCTGTCAATCAGCCGACCTGAATGGACCAAGCCCCACCCGGTCAGGTGTCAATCACCCTCCGGGATACAAGCCTGAGCCGGCCCTTCGAAGTCAGTCTCAGAGCTCACATTAGCACAATCTCACAGCTGGGTCTGTGGAAGTTTATGTTGAATAAAGCCTGTTGTGCAGTCTTTTGGTCTTGTGTGTTTGCTTCTGACAGCGCACCACAACTCCCCTTTCCCTCTGTCTCCTTTCCTCCAGCCCCCCACCCCCCTTCCCTCTCCATTCAATCACGGTGTCTGCAGACGGGCGCGTTTTACTTCTGTTACCATATGCTGTATCTCTAAATTTAAATTTGAGAAATTTAAAAAGATCCTGATATTTTATGCAGTACTCTTTGGCTGGGAAACTCGGAGTGGAGGCTGTTTGATGTCAGTGAGCATCACTGACATTCACACTGTACAACTTGATCAAAAACCTAATTGATGAATGAACAATTCAGTGCCCTCTCTGTAAAATAATAATTATCCTTTCAATACGTTAATTTCCAGGCTGTGTCTACAATGAATGAAAATTCCAGATTAATGCCTCCTATTTTGGATTGGAAAAGGCCAATTTATTACATAATCACTCAAACAGGCCATCCTAATAGCTCATTATTATGTCTGCAAAGTTTCCCTTAGTATAAATGGCAAACTTCTCAAAACATTGTTGCTGCAAACTGCATCATTATTGGAAATATCAGGCTTTTCATACATTTTTGAAACATCTTAACAATGTAATTTTATGCCTTTTGATTTGTTCTGGAGCCTGCCCTGTTATTGGGCCCTGAATCCCAAATAATGAAAATCGTTGAATATTGATATTACTTTGAGCCTGGAAATATCATGTTGTTTTCATGGAGAGTTTGTGCTGTGTGTGTGTGTGCGTGTGTGTGTGTGTGTGTGTGTGTGTGTGTGTGTGTGTGTGTGTGTGTGTGTGTGTGTGTGTGTGTGTGTGTGTTTACACATGCTTGTGTGTCTGCATTTATTTGTGTGCATGTGTCCGTTTATGTGTGTGTATATGTCCGCATGTGTCTATATGTCTGTGTGTGTTTATGTATGTGTGTGTGTGTACGCGCGTGTGTGTACACCAGTGTGCATGTCTGAATTTATTTGTGGATGTCTATATGTTGGTATGTGTGTGTGTGTTTGTGTGCACGTGTGTGCCTGTAGCTGTGTGTGTGTGTGTGTGTGTGTTTGTGTGCACGTGTGTGCCTGTAGCTGTGTGTGTGTGTGTGTGTGTTTGTGTGCACGTGTGTGCCTGTAGCTGTGTGTGTGTGTGTGTGTGTGTGTGTGTGTGTGTGTTTACACATGCTTGTGTGTCTGCATTTATTTGTGTGCATGTGTCCGTTTATGTGTGTGTATATGTCCGCATGTGTCTATATTTATTTGTGTCATGCGTTTGTCTGTGTGTGTTTATGTATGTGTGTGTGTGTGTGTGTGTACGCGCGTGTATGTACACCAGTGTGCATGTCTGAATTTATTTGTGGATGTCTATATGTTGGTATGTGTGTGTGTGTTTGTGTGCACATGTGTGCCTGTATCTGTGTGTGTGTGTGTGTGTGTGTGTGTGTGTGTGTGTGTGTGTGTGTGTGTGTGTGAGAGAGAGAGAGAGCATGTGTATGTCTATGCATTACTGTATGTCTAAACGACTGGGTGGCCTTATCCCCAGTCTCTGAGACAATGAGCTAAAAGTCCACTCTTCAGCACTGTGCTGTTTAGACTTGGACCACAACATGATCCGTAAAAGCTGTACCTGCACAGCGTGGGTCTGGCAGGAGTGTGCATCTCGCTGACATCACAGCTACACCCGCAGGAGCAACTGACATGGTTCCTGTTCCCCCAAGTCTAAACCTCGACATGGCACGAGCTCAGTGTTTATGGGCCTGCCTGTGTAAATCCAGGTGTATGCATGCAATAGAAATGGTGTTTCATCTACACCTTGCGGTAACCCTGCACAGCTGTAGACCCAGCGCAAGACCATAAGATGCAGAAGCATAAATGGGTCATTCCTGCAGAAAAAGGAGGAATCTGAGGACCAGAATTAATGTGTTGGGGGGTGGAGACAGGAGGGATGAAACTTTAAAATGTCAAGATTGGTGAGAATCCACTGAACTTAACCAACACTTCTTGAGAAGCTCGCATGCTTTAATGGGGAGATGTTCCATCTGCCCTTCAAGCAGACTTGTTTCTGAGTAGTGTATAAGACATTGAAGCAGAAAGAGACTATTCAGCCCATCGAGCCTGCTCCGCCATTCAATCATGAGCTGATCCATTCTCCCACTCAGCCCCACCGCCCGGCCTTCTCCCCCCCAACCTTTGATGCCCTGGTTAATCAAGAATCCATGAACCTCGGCCTCAAATACACCCCATGACCCCAAGCCTCCACCACCGCCTGTGGCAGCAAACGCTGCTACAGCGACAGCGGTCGGGACCGGGTTTCGAATCCCGCGCCGTCTGTGAGGAATTTGTAGATTGTCCCCGTGTCCGCGTGGGTTTTCTCCGGGGGCTCCGGTTTCCGCCGACTGTTCAAAATGTACTGGGTGTAATTGGATGGCATGGGCTCGTGGGCCGAAAGGGCCCGTTACTGTGCTGTATGTCTAAATTTAAACAGAATTTTTTTACAGGTGCACTAAAATTCATTCTGACTCAAACAATCGCATAAGATATATCAGTTGCAAGAGTAAACATTAAATAACCCCCATGTGCCAAGACAGAAGGAAACAATAAATATCAAAGGATAAATAAATAAATATCTCCAGTTGCAGTAAATGGAAGGAAATAAGTGATGTTTCAAAACTGCTGATTCTTTCTTTGGCTTGGCTTCGCGGACGAAGATTTATGGAGGGGGTTTATGCAACACACAAAAGTGCTGGAGAAACATGGCAGGTCACGCAGTGTCTATAGTAGGGGTGGACGACCTTTCTCTAAAAAAACTTACATATCACCTTAAGCAATCCCGAGGTCATCGGTGCTCTGCGATTAGTAAGGGATTGCTTAAGGTGGGATGTGAGTGGAAAGAAAAAGTTTGAAAACCACTGTTTTAATCGTGCCCCGTTGACTCGTAATGTGCACGGTTTCAGAACTCCAAAGGAAATGGGTCAATCCAGAGCAGTGATTCTCAACACCACCCACATCCCACCTTAAGTAAACCCAAGTTCTAGTAACTTTCATTTCCAAAACATGTCATCTTCTAAGAAATGTAAGCTTCGATATTCCGAATTACAATCTTATCACTCCAATAAACCAAACTTGGTAGTTGCAGGTTTATATAGCCTTTAATTAGTTGATAAAAACATCTTGCATAACTTCGCATCAAAATTTTTATAATAATGAATAAATAAAGCCTTCGATTATATTTAAAGACATAATGATATAAGACAATAATAAGACATGAATTCAAAAAGTTATGAAGAGCTTATGCCTTCTCCATGGTTCTTCAGAGACTGACCGCAAGCTCCAAGTCTGCACAGATATTACAACATACTATGGTAACACTACAAACACCAATCTTTCTTGAAGGGATGGTCACAAAATTAAGAAAAATCAAAAACACAAGGTTTTAACCTTTACATATATGGCCTAGGGAATACTTAAGGTGGAATGTGAGTTTTTTTAAAAAAAGGTCGCCCACCCGTGGTCTATAGGAAGCAAAGGGTAACCAATGTTTCAGGGCCAGAGCTCTTTGTCAAGATGTGAATAAAATGATGCGTGGAGGGGAGGAGAGGAGGGGCGGTGGGAGGAGCACAGGCTAACAGGACATCGTGTCGATGTAGGTGGGAGGGTAGAAGAGGAAAAAAGCTGAGAAGTGAAGGGGGAGGGAGTTGCTCTCTGAACAACTGTCCTGGAGCAGTTTCGGATAGTATGGGGCGTTCAAGAGCCTGATACCAGATTCAACCTAAGGAGATTATCAATCACACTAATCTTGTACAGCCAAGAGGGGAAGAATGCATGTTAATATAATCAATGAAATGCATGAAATTATAAAACAATTGCTTTTTATTTTAAGGCACACTTTAACTTTTAACCGTTCTATTATCTGAAGGGTCCATCTGAAACCACGTGGCACAAGATGACGGGGGAGCCGGGGGTCAGGAAGGCTTGATGGTCGGAAAAGCTGACTATGACAAATCTGGAAAATTGATAGCCAACAGTTCATTAATAGTCTGTTTACAAGGGAATTCAAAACCACAGTATGACTGTCCCACTGCTATCTAGTGCACGTTACTTTGGAAGCCAGCTGCTCAATAGCAGATCATCACCGACTGCTATTCAAAACCTATTCACGGAGTGTGGAGCAGCGAGGCGCACGGACCTGATAAGCCTCTTTATTCATGTCAATTCTCCCTATTGTACATGTTGTCAATCCCAGTCAGTTTTACAACGATCCTTCAAAAGAATCTGCATTCACGTCAAGTGTATTTCTGTCACTCATTCAATGTATTTCCTTTTTCAGTTACAAGGTATTACACAGTAACAAGTGGGGCAGTGTAAAGGGAAGAAAATGCCAGCTTATCTTCCATAGAATTTCAAAGGGAGGAAATCGCATTGTGCTCCAAAGTGGGCCCGAGGCCTATTAACCCACATGCAGACACTTGAATGACATAATAGCTTGCTTATTGAGCAATAAACTCGCCAGCACGGTTGGCGCGGCAGTTAGCGCCACAGGACCATGCTGTCTTTAAGGAGTTGGTACGTTCTCTCTGTGTCTGCGTGGGCTTTGCCCTGGGGAACTCAGGTTCCCTCCCACCCTATTGGGTGGCACGGACTCTTGGGCCGAAATGACCTGCTTCCGTGCTGTATGTATGTCTGAATTTAAAATTTAAACTCCATGTGCGTGTATGAGATATCACAAGGACCCCCATCACCCAGGCCATCACTGCTACCATCAGGAAGGAGGGACAGGAGCCCGAAGTCAAACACCCAGTGGTACAGAAACAGGTTCTTCCCCTCCACCATCAGATTTCTGATCGGACAATGAACCACTGGACACGCTCTCATTCTTTCTCTTTTTTTTCCACTAGTCATTTATTTATTTTTTTAAAGCTCATATTTACAGAATTGTAATTTATACCATGACATTGGAAACCTGGGCAAATTTCTGCAGATGTGTGGGGGAAGGTGCGCTGGCCAGCTGCATTATGGGCTGGTGCGGGGACATCAATACCCCCGAGGGTAAAGCCCTGCAAAAGGTAGTGGACGCAGCCCACTATTGAGTACATCAACAGAGAACGCCTCCGTCGGAGGGCAGCAGCGATCATCAGGGATCCACACCACCAGCCGGCACACGCTCCGTTCTCGCTGCTGCCATCAGGGAAGAGGTGTCGGTGCCACAAGACTCGCACCACCAGGTTCAGGAACAGCTGCTCCCCCTCCACCATCAGACTCCTCAACCATACTCTCAACCAGGGACTCATTTAAGGACTCATGCTTGTGCATTTTATTGATTATTTTTTTCTCTCTGTATTGCACGGTCAGTTTGTTTACATTTCTTTAGCTGTTGCATGTTTATGCTGTGTACAGTTTTTTTTGGCACTACCAGTAAGTGGTCATTCTGCCTTGCCCATCGGAAAAAGAATCTTAGGGTTGTATCTGTATATCCTCTGACGATAAATCTGAAATCAGTCACGAAACAACAAATTTTGTGGCACATGTGGATGAAAATAAACCTGATTCTGATTCTCATTCAAACTGTTTTGAAAATTGACTTTACCCAGAATGACAAGTTACGGCGACCAGTTCGGGTTCTCCCGATCACGTTGACTGACAATACTTGAATGTCTATTGCCGTACATATTGTAAAATGTCCGCAGACGCCGAAAATTCGTACTTGCCGCAGCTGAAAAAAACCCCACATACGCTGTGGCGGCTCGCCCACGCAACGGGCGAACTGACTCGTGGGGTGGCGGACAGGTCCGGGGCAGATCGGACTGTGAGAGCTCCGGGCGCCGGGGCAAGCCCACGGCCCGGCGACTGTAAAGGTCCCAGGAGTCGCAAGTGTCATTGGGTTGCGAGGGATTTAAATGCGTGTGAGAGTTCTATTAAATTAAAATATATGAAAAAGGCAATAATAGCACAAAGATAAATATTCAGAATTACCAATAGAGCAAGAAAAAAAAGTGGATTATAATGGGTACTCAGTGTTTTTGTGGCATTAGAACACTTTGCGATTAGTGCGGTAACGGGAGGTTTAGGGGACCGCTAGCCCTATTCTTGAACATAGAGATACTGGTCTTGAGAATCCTGAACCATCTTTTGTGAAATTTTGCAAATTTTGTCTGTGTACAGTGACACCCCTGTTATTCAAGAAACCGGCAAAAAAAATCGAGGAAAAAAAATTAAGGATTTCCTTACATTTGAGGAAATGTATTGAGGAAAAATTTACCGGGGTGTAGGTTAATGGGGTGTAAATTGGGCAGCATGGACTCGAAGGGCTGAATTGACCTGCATGTCTAAATTAAAAAATTTAAATAAACATGTGAAAATGAAAATAAATAAGAGCACCTTCGCTCTATCCACACCAGTGGCCAACTATTTCAATTCTGCGCCCCTCTCCCGCACTGATATGTCTGTCCATGGCCTCATGCCAACCCAGTCCACCCATAAATTAGAGGAGCACCCATTAATATTCTGTCTGGGCACTTCCAACCAGATGGCATCAACTTCTCCAGTTTCTGCCAGTCCACTCCCCATTCTCCCTCTCTTCCCCATCCCTCTGTCTTCTTCTCTCCAGCCTCCAGCTCTCCACCCCCCACCTTCCCTCTCCATTCACCGGACCATCTCCCCCTCCCCCTGTTGGTTGCTTCGCCCTTCTTCCCTTACCTCTTGCCTGTGGGGCTGCACACCTCTCCCTGTCTCTCCCACCCACCCCCCCCTCCATTTTGCTCAGGCGCCTGCTGGAATTTTGTATGTACCTTGACGAAGGGCTCAAGCCTGGAATGTTGGTGATGTATCTTTATCTTTGCTGAGTTTCCCCAGCATTCTGTTTTTACAGGAGGGGGGCGCTGTTGATTGAAGGGTAGGCACGCAGATTGTTCAAGGTGATTTCCTTCCGCTGGGCGCCTACCAGTCTTGCTGTTGCCACTCCAAGACCACGCCAATGCTGGCCGTTGCTTTTACTGCTCACTTGTGTTCACCCTTGGAGACCGAACTCTGAAGCATGGTTGAGAGAAACTTTAGTCTAGATATGCTGTCATTTGTTTTAAAGCCACTGGAGGAACTCAGCAGGTATCGCAGTCTCTGTAGGAAGTAAAGATATATAACCAGCGTTTCAGGCCTAAGTCCTTTGGCCTAAGATATGAGCAGCGGCTGAATTAAAAGCCTGGGGAATGAAAGGGGAGGGGGTGGAACACTGGTGAATAGACGAAGGACATGGATAGTGTGTCAGTGTATATAGATATGATTTTGGGAGATAAATTGGGAAACGTTAAAACAGATCTTATTTGAAACACCGGAGCTCTGCTAATGCTAGACATATCGGGGCCAACACCTTTTGGAAGAGCTTTGCTCAAGAGACTTCACTATTGGATTGTTGTTTACAAAAGGCAACACCAGGCACTGTAGGGGTGCTGGACAAAGTGGCAACTCTCTGACTGCCTTTCGGTAGACAAATGTCAAAGAATTTCATGCATGTGACAGTAATGGAACCTTAAACTTTGATTAAAATGTATAATTCTTCTCTTCACTTAAGGCCGAGCTTATGCCTTGAATCAGAGAGAAAAACCTCCATTTCAATATTTATTGCCCAGTTTCCTGAATAATTGATTGCCATTTGATTCCAATTTTTCCATGATGAATATAGAATGTGCAATGGCAATTTTAGTAATCAATTTGTTGAATAAACTCAATCTGGTTCATTTTTTCTGGTTTATTGCATTGGATGAGGACATCATTAAATTGTTGATTAAATTGTGGTGAGTTCCACAACCTATCATAAATGTTCATGTATAATAGTTAATGCGACACCCCCCCATTTTTGACGGGAAAAAGGGGGAACAATTTTACCCCAATGTATAATATGACCCCCCCTCACTTCACCCACCTGAGTCAGGCTGCCGTCTCTCACGACCCTTCACTCCCCTTGTTTCTAGAATTCCTTAAGCTGTGTAACTGCCTGACATATCAGCACTTCTCCAATTTAATTACCCCAACATCAGGAGCCAAGCAGCCAAGAAATACCTCCATAAACTCCTCCATCTCTTTTACTTTTTCCTCCTTCCTTTGAGAGGCTCCTTAACTGACCCGCTTGCCCGCCTGGCTGCCTGAGTCATGCTGCCGCTCGCCCACCCACCTGCCCGGCCGCCCAAGTCGAGCTGCCGCTCGCCTGCCAGGCCGCCTGAGACGCGCTGCCGCTCAGCTGCCTGAGTTGCGCTGCCATCTACCGCTCGCCTGCTCGCCTGCAGAATTTAAAAAATTTTTTTTACTCTCGAGTATAATGCGACCCCCCCTCTATTTTTGAGGGGAAAAGGGGGAGAATTTTTTTTGCATTATACTCGAATATTTATGGTAATTTCCTTCTGTAGATGAAGCTGGCAAGATCTGAGCGGTGCATCTTGTTATAAATGAATTCTTTTTTTTAATTGAAACGTTTGATCGCAGAGATCTAAAGTTTTTGGTGACATAACTGACTGCAGATGCAATTTCTGAACCAAACAAACAATCTGATGGAGGGACTCAAGCAGAATCAGTGGGGGAGGGGGGGGGGCGGAAGAATTGTCTATATACAGGTTCTATGCTTGAAACGTCAAGCGTGCCTTTTCTCCTGCCGATACTGAGTTTGCGCTAAATCGGCGAAAGACTCGCTGACATTTTGGGTCGGCTCTCTCTGTTGTCTGAATGAAGGGCTCTGAGCTGAAACATCAACAGTTCTTTTTCTCCCACTGATGATGTTCAACCTATCGATGGCTGCTTGGGCGGTAAAAAAACTTTCTGACCTCCAGAGCAAGTTATAGGTCAGCCACGATCCTACTGAACTGTCAACAGGTTAAAGGGTTTTTTTTTCTGCAACAAGATTTGGAGGTGATGAAGAGGAAGTTCTCCAGGTTGATTCCAGCGATGAGGAGGTTGGCCTATGAGGAGAGATTAAGTCGTCTGTGACTGTACTTGCTGGAATTTAGAAGAATGAGAGGGGATCATGAATGTATAAAATTATGAAAGGCCTAGATAAGATAAAGGTAGGTAAGTTGTTCCCATTGGTGGGGGAGACCAGAATTGGGGGACACAGCCTCAAGGTTCAGGGTAGTAGATTTAGGACAGAGACGAGGAGGAACTGCTTTTCCCAGAGAGGGAGTAAATCTATGGTGAGCAGTGGAGGCTATTTAAGACAAGGTTGTATAGAATTTTACAAAGGAGAGTTAAGGGATATGGGAGAAAGGCAGGGTAGGTGGAGATGAGCCGATCGTCAGATCAGCCATTATCTCATTGAATGGTGGAGCAGGATCAATGGACCCAATGGCCGACTCCTGCTCCTATAGCTTGTGTTCTAATGTTATATCCACATGAATGAATGCATAATTTTTGTTTGAACTATTTGCAGCCATTATAATCGCACTTTAATATTTCAGAAAATCAGGGGAATTTAAAAATAAAGCTTCAAAGACTTAGATGGAAGGCAAAGAATCAATCCCAGTTTTGTCTCCTGGATAAGATATGTTTTTGTGAGCTCCAATCGCAGATGAGTCCATCTTGCTCCCCAGTCCTGCTCACACCATAGTTAACGTGTCGCCTGTTTGTTAAACCTCCGGCCTCTGATTAAGAAGGATCTGAGTTTGAATTCCAAATTCCACATGGAGGAGCAGAAAGCCCTGTAGAGCCTAGAACGTAGCAGGTCACCCTCGACAAAATCTACGTGGAACGCGGCTGCCCGAAAGCAGCAGCAATCATCAAGGATCCGCACCACTCAGGACATACTCTGTTTTAACTGGGACGCCAGTGGAAAAGGGGCTAGTATCTAGAGGAAGTGAAATGCAGTGAACAGTTCGGGCCTGAGCCCTTCGCCAGGAATACGGCAAAGCTGTTTTGGGGGAGGTGGAGAGGAGAGGACGGAGGAAAGAGCAGGGGAAGGGTCACTCAGTCTAGCACAATATTGGTGGGAGGAGGGTAGGAGAGATGAAAAGCTGAGGTGACAGGAGAAGAGAGTAGCTTTCAGATAGGAGGAGAAAGGGAAGGGGTAAGGAAACAGGCAGGGAGAGAGAGAGAGAGAGAGAGAGAGAGAGAGAGAGAGAGAGAGAGGAGCGAAAGAGAATGAGAGAGAGGAAAGGAGGTTAATGGAAAATGGAGGCTGATATTAATGAGTGTTTGTTTAGAGTATTTTTGTCAGGGTTAGAGATTTAATAAAAAAACCTGAATTATTATTCTGTAGCAAAAACAACCTGATGGAGGGACTCAGTCGATCGGGCAGCATCCATAGCTGAAAAGATAGTCAACGCTTCATTTTAGACCAGGTCAGGGGGAAGGTAGCCACATCAGGTTGCTCTCCACGGTACGCCTGTGGAAATTTGCATAAGCCTTTGGTTACTCTTGGTTAGAGAGAGATTGAGAGAGAAAGAGATTAAGAGAGAGAGACTAAGCGAGAGAAAAGCTCGAGAAAGAGAGGGAGAGAGAGAGAGAAAGAAGAAAGAAAGAGAGAAAAAGCTAGAGAGAGGAGAAGGAGAGGGAGAGGAAAAAAGAGTGATGTAAAGAAAGCAAGAGAAGAGGGAGAAAGAGAGAAAGTAAGAAAGAAATAGAGAGAAAGAGGAGGGAGGGAGAGAAATAAAAAGAGAAAGAGGGAGAGTAAAAACGAATGAGAGAGAGTGAGAGAGAGAGAGATGGAGAGTGAGTGAGAGAGAGAGTGAGAGAGAGAGATGGAGAGAGAGGGAGAGAGAGAGAGAGAGAAAGAGAGAGAGATGGTGAGAGAGAGAGAGATGGAGAGAGAGAGAGAGAGAGAGAGTGAGAGAGAGAGAGAGAGAGTGTGGAGCACCTGAAATTGAAGAAATCTATTATTGGGTACCCACTATCAAGCAGAATAAGATATACAAGAGGTCACCAGGTCACGAAGTACCCGCATGAAGCAAAGGGTAAGCAATATTTCATGATAGTTGACGAAGGGCAGAGACAAAATGTTGATTGCCCCTCACTTCAACCCCATACAACCGTGAGATGTTTTTTTTTGTGGGTCAGGCAGAATTTCTACTTATCAGTAACTGTACTCAAGAAAAGATAAAAGAGAGAAATGTAAACAAATAAATAAATGTAAACAAGCTGACTGTGCAATTCTGAAAATATATAATCAGTCATAAATAATGTGCAAAGTAAGTCCTTAAATAAGTCCCTATTTGAGGTTGTCATGGCTAAATCTAATGGTGGAAGGATAGCACCCAGGGGTACAGTGCTACTGGAAATCACCGGAGTACAGTTCCAGCACCTCATCGGGCCACTTCAGGACCACTCCAACAACTCGCAGCCCTGCTCATGCTCAGGATGGCGGTGGCGGCATATAAGACGACACCCCCACACCCTGCTGAGCACTATTCTCTATTCTGAGTTTCTTCTATGTCTGGTCAACCTACGGTCGATGCGAATTGTACAACACTAAGTAAAACATGGTGGTTGCTCAGGCCAGATCTCGTGAGACCTCCTTGTCGCCATTTTTTGGCAAGCTCCGGCACCTACAAAACCTTCACCCCAGGTGGCAACTATCCCTGAACCTGGTGGTGTGGCCTTGTGGCACCTGTACCTCTTTCAGCTGCTTACCAGGAATGGTCATGTCGTGACCCAGATGGATCACAATGGGTGAGCAGGATGGCAATGCAAATAGATCTGTCATCCCCTGGTTGCTGGACCTCACGCATCGTCTCTCATCCCAGTCCATCTGCAATGAATCATATCATCATCAGTCCGGAGTTAGGAATGGGATTAATATTAAATTATTTCACAGAAATATAGAGGTCCAGAGTGGAAGGCTTTTTAATCATTCTTTTTTTAATGTTATTACTTTTCTCGTATTAGTTTTTTTTTTTGTTTTAAATATTTGTAGCAATTATAATCGTTTAATATTTCAGAAAATCAAGGGAATTTATAAATAAAGCTTCAACGACTTAGATGAAAGGAAAAGAATCAATCCCAGTTTTGCCTCCTGGTTAAGATATGTTTTTGCCAGCTCCAATCATGGATGAGTTCATCTTGCTCCCCAGTCCTGCTCACCCTGTGCTAAATGTGCTGCCTGTTGGGAAACCTCTGGCCTCTGATTAAGAAGGATCTGAGTTCCGATCGCCAATTCTACGTGGAGGAAAGCCTTGCAAAAGGTAGTGGGCACAGCCTAGTGCAAAACTCTCGTCACCGTCCAGAAAATCCACAGGGAAGCAGCAGCAATCATCGACACCACTCAGGACATTCTCGGTTCTTACTTCTGCCATCAGGAAAGAGGTGGAGGTGTGAGGTGGAACACGGTAGTGCAGGTGTGACCTCGCTCGACCCGCCTCCCCCCCTTAAGATCTCCAATAAAGGCTGATAGTCTTCGTGTTCTCCCTCCATCCCAGCCTTGGATCTGGGCCAGCAGCATGCAGAGATGTGCCTGATGTTTCACGATATTAAAGCCTTTAATCACTCGCTTTGAGCCTTCCTTGTGGTTATTGATCATGCTTAAAGGTGCCACCAGGTTCAGGAACAATTGCTGTGCCTCCACTATCAGACTCCTAAATGACAAATGACAAACTCAATTAGGCACTCATTTAACGAGTCTTTAAACATTATTTATTATTGAATATTTAGCATGAAGAAACCACATCAGCATCTCTACTTCCTCAGGAGTTTGCGGAGGGCTGGGATGAAACTCTGGCAAAGTTCTACAGATGTGTGGTGGAAAGTGCACTGACCGGCTACATCTCATGGTATGGGGGACACCCATACCCCTGAGCAGAAAGCCCTGCAAAAGGTACTAGACTCAGCCCAGAACATTACAGGCAAAACCCTCCCTGCTATTGAAAACATCTGCATGGAAGGCTCCTGCCATCAGGAAAGGGGTACCACCAGGTTCAGGAATATCAGACTCCTTGTGACAAGCTCAATCAGGGACACCCCCCCCCCCCACTCAACTAAACCCAATGAACCTACTGTAACAATTAATAATATTTGGGAGAATTTATAAGATTTAGAGTAGGTCACATACATTCACACATTTTAAAACAGATCTTATTTGAAAGACTGAAGAATTCACATTGCAGGATCTCTGGAGAAAGTAAACACCTTTCACAAGTAGATGTTAATTAAACTGATGCCATAAAATGCTGACCATTGTCTTGCTGGAATCATACTGTCTATCAGTACCCCTTCTGCAAAGTGCTCATAGAAAGGTCACTCCTGGATTTTGTTGATCTAACAGAAGATGGGAGCAGAAGAAATAACTCCTGTTGTTTGCTGGAGAAGGTGGGGGTTTTGCAAGACATGAGTCACATGCTCTCTTTGGAGTTTCAATTGGAAAAGAGAGAGAGTTGAGTTAACAGTTCAGTCAGTCAGTGTGTGGGACACTGAGAAGTAACTGAAAAGTGCAATCCAGGGAAAACTGTTTGAAACTGATGAAAGCAAGTTCCAGAGCAGTAGATGGCTGGAAGTGCTATCTGTCTAATGTTTCTCTTGAAATAATGGAACTCTGTGGTAGCTTGAAGAAAGAGGTTACCATCTAGAAGACCCTGATGGGCAAGTTTCATCAGCGAGACCCTGAGGTGACTAGTGGTGGTACCTCAGTTGTGGAAATCCTGGAGCAACAAATATCTCTCTCTGCCAACCATGCAAGAACCTTCCTGAGCGGTAAACATTTACCTTTCAAGCACCAAGCCTGGTGAACTTCATACATCTTAAATTCTGTGCACAGTATGGTGATTACCTGCCACCAGAGAACTTGGAAGAAGAAATGAGATTGAACTGTGAACCAAAGAACTTTTCTTGAATTTACACACACATTGTATACAAGTACGCTTAGAATTAGAAGGGGGTTAATTTGGGTTAGTTAAGTATAGAGATAAGTTAATGTTTGATTCTATTTTCATGTTTGAAGTTGATTAAAAATAACTTTTGTTTTGAAAGCCACTTGTCTTGGTGAATGTCTATTGCTGCTGGGTTTTGGGGTCCTTTGGGCTCATAATACTACAACCCTGGCACATTTTGAATTGTGGGAGGAAACTCACATAGTCATGGGGAGAAGATAGAAACTCCTTACAGAAAGCGCTGAACTCGAACCCCAGTCGCTGGCGCAGTAGCAGCGCGGCACCAACCGGGCCGCCCCATACACAGCAGTGCTCCTTCAAGGTATAGCCAGCCGTATGGACGCTTCACCCCCTGAACTTTTCACCTGGGGTAAAGTCGATTTGGCAAATGAGTAACGTAGAAAGTAAAGGCATTAAGTCATCAACTTTCTCGCTCGATGGTAAGCTAGCAATATTAATTACAACGAATCAGATGTTTGTTTGCCTTCCAGTTTATTTTGGATTATTAGGTGACATTTGAAAATCAATGAACTTAGTTAGCTTCACATTAGTTTCCCAGCTGTAAGTGTGTATGATAACATCGTGTTTAAACTAATGGACCAATAACTTGAGTTGTAGCCCATTGGTTCACAAGGGTAGGTCCATATCCCACCATGCCAAATGAGGAATTTAAATTAAAGTAAATAAATAAATCTGGAATTTTCTTATTTAAAAAAAAGTTCATCTCAGCAAGCCATCAGGTTGTTGTAAAAACCTGTCCAGTTTACCAGTGTTCTTCTGAGAAGGGGATCAGAATTCATTGTCATGACCATGTCACAAAATTCATTGCCTTGTGGCAGTGTTAAATTGGTGTAAATTATGTTTTTCAAAGAATAAATAAATTAGTCCAAAAAAAAGGGAAAAAAGGGGGGAGAGTCTGTGGTTCAGGAATCTGATGGTGGAGCGGAAGAAGCTGTTCCTGTGCCGTTGGGTGTTCGTCTTCAGACTCCTGGGACTTCCTTCCTGATGGTAACAGTGAGAAGAGGGTGTGGCCTGGGTGCTGGGGGTCTTTGAGAAGAGAGGTTGCTTTCTTGAGACACTGCCTCCTTGTAGGTGTCCTCGATGGAGTGGAGACTGGTGCCCGTGATGGCGCTGGCCGAGTTCACCGCTCCCTGTAGTCTTTCCCTGTCCTGTCCATACCAGACAGTGATCCAACCAGTCATAATCTGTACTCCTGCAGAAATTTTTAGAGTTTTCGGTGACATACCAAATCTCCTCAAACTCCTCACACTGGCGAGCCTTCTTCATGGCTGCATCGACGCGGAGGCCCCCCGGGACAGATCCTTAAAGGTGTTGGCAACCAGGAACTTGGGGCTCTTAACCCTTTCTACACTGCTGACCCCTCGATGAGGACTTGTGTGTATTCTCCTGATGTCCCCCCACTCCTGAAGTCCACGATCAGTTCTGTTGAGTGCAAGGCTGTTATTTCACAAGTAACATGTTTACCCAGTGTTGTCTGTGAGTGACTCTCTACCAATTAATTTGGCTGATTCTTAACTGTCTTCCGTATCTCAGAGGCCATGAATTAAAACAAAAGTCAACAGGTTCAACAATTAGCCAATTAGTCATTTTCTTCTGGTAGAAACTTAATCCTTTTTGTCAAGGCATTATAGCAATACAGGAGCTCCAGCAAACCCATCGTAAGTCGAAAGAGAATGCGGCACCTACCAATATTTATAATTAATTTACGAATACCTTTATTCCATACTGAAGACACAATTAACGTGCGCAGCTGAAAGCACGCGGGGCATGAAGAATGTTTGGAACTAAAATTAATTGCTGGATGGTGGGGACATTAAAGCGACAGGGTCATCAATTTCCCTCTGTTCTGATGATGCTCGAGAACTGCTCGTAGAGCGCATTGCATCATCGACACCAGCTGGAGGCCCTGGGGCTTCCACACCTGTGGATGGTTTAACCGGCATCATCTTCTTCAGGAAGATATCACATTTTGACTGGACAGATTGTTTCTTCTTTTCATTGTACATTTTTCGGTAGCAGAGACTGCGAGCGTGGTTGAGCCACCATCGTGAGAGAGTACGCTGTACGATACTCTTGCACGATGCTGCCGTCACCCAGCATTGCAAGGGAGTAGCGTGGCGCATATTGCAAGCGCGGGAACAGATCGGAATTCGAAATTGGAGGTACGAATTCGAACCATTTCAACTTTGAAAAATCGTAAGTCGGGTCCATCGTAAGTAGGGGAGCCCCTGGAGATGGATTCTGGTAATTAATATGTCCCACAAAATGTCAAATGCTTCTCGATTCAAGGATTCATGCAGAAAGATCGCTAGGAGTGACTTTGGTTGGTTGGGAAGGTGGTCCTTTGGAATTGTTCCAAACTAGTGCTGTGGTATTCAAACCCAGGATGTGCTCAAAAGCAATTGCTTCCAGAACAATCTAATTAAAGGGCTGATGGCGATGCATCTGAAGCACCGTCCCCTAAACTCACATCCCACTTGAAGTAATCCCTAGGCCATCGGTGCTCTGTGATTAGTAAAGGATTGCTTAAGGTGGGATGTGAGTGAAATGGTTAGTCAATGACGGGTTTGAATTTTGAAGTTTACGGGAATTACCTGAGAAGAGTGAACTTTACGCCATCAAGGACTACAATACTGCTTTTTTTTCCCCAAATGACTTTATATTTTGCACTATCTTTTGACTTTTAAACTGTTTATTCTTAAAGCTGGTGTATTAGTCGTTATAAGAGTGTCTCAAGCAACCGGATATTTCGCATATCCGGCATCTAACAATCCCCATAGGTGCCAGGTACCAGTATTTCCCGAAATGATTGTCAGGACCATGGGCAGCAACACAGTCTTCCTTTAGATCAGTGGTTTTCAAACTGCTCCCCCAAACTCACATTCCACCTTAAATCATCTCTATACCATCGGCGCTCTGTGATTGGTAAGGGATTGCTTCAGGCGGGATGTGGGTGGGAAGGGAAGGTTGAGAACCACTGCTCTGGACCCAATTGTTACTGAAACATTTTGCTTGAGAAAAGTTGTCATTGGCCCATTTCTTTTGGAGTCTGAAACCCTGCACATAACGAGTCAATGAGGGACGATTAAAACAGTGGTTTTCAAACTTTTTTCTTCTCACTCAGAACCAAACAATCCTCACAGAAGAACCATATATCACTGCAGCGCAGAAACAGACCCTTCGACCCATCTAGCCTGGGCCAAACTGTTATTCTGCCCGCTGATGCTCCTATCCCATTCTGCGTGGGCACCATTTTGCCTTGAGTTGGCTGCACGGCTTCTCAGTCGCAGATCACACGCCAAGCATTTAGTTCCTACATCCAACAACAGCCTATCTGCACCGGCTTTTTATAGACGGTGCGATAGATGAGTGTTGATTAATCCACAATTATGTACTGAACCTGTTTTCTTACAACGTGGCACTTACAGGTACATTCACTGCTTTCCAAAGATCAAAATGTGAACTACTGAGAAGATGCCATTTTCCAATCCATAAGGAGATGAAATTTCGTTGTCAGTAAAGGTCACGGAAAATCTCTTTTGGCATTAATATTGACCCGAAGTAGTGAAAGAATATCACCGTGTATAGCTGAAACCCAAGCAGATTTTTAAATGTATTTCTTTTTAGACATACAGCACGGTAATGGACCCTTTCAGCCCACGAGCCCAAATACGCCAAAGAACCTACAACCCAACGTGTGTACTGCTGAAGGCTGGGAGGAAACCGGAGAGCGTCCCACGCAGACTTGGGAGAACTCCTGGCACGCAATTAGAAAATTGTTTTGGGTGGAAAGAGAACATCCTTTCAGGTGGCTGTAAACCTGCTTAAATGCCAGTCCACAAGAATATTAATGCCACGTATTTGCTTCCTTATGTTGATTAAAGTTAAAACGGGTGGAATTTTGCTGTGAAATGAGCTGTATAATAGCGGATGGTTATTAACTTTCGTTTTAGCCAGCTAGTATTTATATTCAGATTCAAATGTAGCCCCAGGGGAGGCAACAGGGTCTTGGAATCTGGAGCAACAAACAACCTGCTGGGGAAGCAGAAACTGTGGGACAGTTTGGGTGGGAACCTTCAAATTGATTCCATTGGGAAAGGGCTTTCCTGAGAGCAAACTTTTTTTTTGCTCTGAGAGACCCAGAAGGCAGCACGGTTAGGGTGACGCTCTTACAGCGCCAGCAACCCAGGTTCGAATCCCGCCCTGTCTGTAAGGAGCTTAAACGTTCTCCCCAGGAGGCGGGTGTGTGGGTGTGCACGCGGGTAGGTGCCCACTTGCGTGCGCATTTGTCTGAGCGGATGCGTGCGTTCTGGTGTGCATTTGTGAGCGTGTGCAGAGGCGCCTGCTCGCATGAGTGTGCACGTGAGCAGGTGTGCATGTGTGCGCGTGTTTGAGTTCATGCGCGTGTGTTTTGTGTGTGTGTGTGTGTGTGTGTGTGGGCATGGACATGCGTGTATGTATGGGCATGGTCATGTTTGTGCATAAGCATGCGTGAGCAAGTTTTGCGTGCACCAGTGCTTGTGTGTGGGTGTTTGCATGTGTCAGTCAATTGGATGGTAATTGGGCAACATGAGCTGGTGTTACCACGCGGTATATCTAAATTTTAAAAAATGACCTTGAATGTATTCAGCAATAATAAATGATTCAGCACAAGAAATCCTGGTGTACACAATCCTCTCTCTTTATAACCTACCTATTCCCATAACCCTCTTTCGATATGCATACAGTACATGACATCACCTAAAACGCTGAGATTTTTTTTCCTGTGGGCAAGGCATAATTACCACTTATTGAACTACTAATAAAACTCTACTCAATGTACATATGTGAACAAATGTAAACAAACTGACTGTGCAATACAGAGAGATAAAAAAGTGCGCAAGTATGAGTCCTTAAACGAGTCTCTGATTGAGTTTGTCGTTGAGGAGTCCGAGAGGAGGGGGAGCAGCTGTCCCTGAACCTGGTGCAGCGAGTCCTGTGGCACCGATACCTCTTTCCCGATGGCAGGAATGAGACCAGAGCTGGAAGACCTGCATCCTCAATGATTGCTCCTGCTCTCCGACAACAGCATTCTGTGAAGATGGTCTCGATAGTGGTGCCCTGGGCTGAGTCCGCTCAGGGGTATTGTTGTCCCCATGCCAGACCGTGACGCAGCCTGGCAGCACACTTTCCACCGCACGTCTGAAGAAGTTTGCCAGGCTTTCCAATGTCATACCAAACTCCTGAGGAAATAGAGGTGGAGAGGGTGAGCAAAGTTAAGTTCTTGCGAGGCGCTGTCTCGGAGGATCTTTCCTGGCCCCAACTAATGGCATCGAGAAGCAAGCACGTCAGCACCTCGACTTTCGCAGGAGTTGGTGGAGGCTTGATATGTCATTGGAAACCCTGGCAAATTTGTAGATATGTGTGGTGGAAAGTGTGCTGATCGACTGCATCATGATCTGGTGTGCGGATATCAATACCCTTGAGCATAAAGCCCTCCAAAAGGTAGTGGACACAGCCCAGCATTTCACCGGCAAAACCCTCCCCACCATGGAGAATATCTCCAAGGAACGCTGCCATCAGAGAGCAGCAGCAATCATCAAGGATCCATACCACCCAGCACACACTCTGTTCTCACTGCTGCCGTCAGGAAGGAGGTATCGGTGCCACATGACTCGCACCACCAGGTTCAGGAACGGATGCTCCTCCTCCACCATCAGACTCCTCAATGACAAACGTTTAAGGACTCTTGACTTTTGCATTTTACTGATTTTTTTTCTCTCTGTATTGCACAGTTTCTTTATTCGTTTTCATTGAGTAGTGTTTTTTTGCTCTTCCGATAAGTGGCTTGCCCGCAGGAAAAAGAATCTCAGGATTGTATGTTGATGTCATGGCAATAAATCTGAAATCTGTCAATCATTTTCATTGAATTGAAATTGCTCTCTGAATCCTTGTGAGCAGTTTATTCCAAACAACGTCTTTAGACTTCTCTGAATTCTCCCACCTTTCACCCTCTTTTTGTACAAGATAAAGTCTCAGTGGCAGGGGAGGCACCTCGTCTTGGAGCCAAGCGGCAGGTTGTGCATTTAAGTTGGGATGAAGGGTTTCTCCCAGAGAGCTCGGGAGTTGTTAGAAGATGAAAGGCCAACGGTCTTCGGTTATCTTTCAGGCCGAGGTGGATGGGTTCTTTGATTAGCAAGAGACCGAAAGGTTACTGGGGGGTGGATGCGGAATGGTTTCAAAATCCGTCCAGCAGTGGGCTTATTAAATAGCAGGACTTGAGGGACTAAGTGACAATTATTTCCTTGTATAGACCAGTTCAACCTGTATTACTGTTGGATTGAGTTCGAGGAGTCCGTGGCTCTCTCGATCGGCTAAATGGTTTCCTGAAATGATATAATGACTCAGTGACATGGTTAAAAAAGAAATTTTTTCCACTCAAATCCCACTTTAAAAAGTTAAAATAAAAAGAGAGTGAGATTAATATTTAAGGAGACCCTTGTAGCCAAGCCAAGGGATAACTATTGAGATTGTTAGAAGTTAAAGTTAACAGAAAATATAATGGATGCGCCTTCTGTTATTTTCAGTTTGCAGACAGAGATTTGCAAGTTCCTTTTGAAGCCTGGATCCAATCTCTTTGAACGTTGTGTTCAAATGCAACGAGGAAATAACAGTGCACCAACGATCCCTTGGATGCTCAGTTCGGAGCTTTGAACGTTTTTATTAATTTAGTCACCTCTGCAGCAGAACCCCACAGAAAAGTTGTTCCGATGAGGGAGGGTCCTCAGCGATCAAGATATAACAGTTCCTTGACACTTTCAGGGAACAACTTATTTAATAGCAGGACAGGATCAGCAATGCTTGCTTAAGAGGCCAGGCAAGCGCAAAGTGACCACAGAGGCATTTCTTTGAAAGGGCTTGACGTGATTCAAAGCTGTTAAAAAATCGTCAGAAGGGGCAATTCTTTCCATACTGAGAATTGCAGATGATGCACGATCAATTAGACAAAGGCTGAAGTTATTGGAAACTGAAGGCTTTTGTTAGCAAGAGATGGACAGCATTCCCTTGTGTTGGTCACTCACCCTGACCCGGACTCGAAATGGGGGCCGGCTTGTGGCGTTGACAGCCTCTATGGGGGAGAAAGGGGGGCAGTCACAAGCCGGCCAGTGAGAGCAGGGTCAAACATAAAAGGTCATGTCATTTACATACAATACCACAGCACAGAAGAAAGAGACATCAAACTTTATTTCTGGAAACAAGACCATTTAAATTTTGATTTAAAAAATATGTAGACATACAGCAAGATAACAGGCCCCTTCGGCCCATGAGCCCACGCTGCTCAGCAGCGTCCAATCGACCTACATCTCCCAGTACATCCTGAATGGCAGGAGGAAACCCCCTCCCCCCCTCAGACAAGGGGAGAACATGCAAACTCCTTCCAGACAGCGCCAGATTCAAACTCAGGTGGCTCTGCACCGTAACTGCATGGCGCTAACCTCTATGCTAGCCGAGCAGCCCAGTTTAGTGAGCCAATTATGTTCCGGTCTTGTTGGCAAGAAATAAGATGGAATCAGGTGACAGTTTAGAAGTATTGTGAATTCATCTTCATTGAAAGGAAATTGTGGAACAATCATATTATGTGTTGATTGCAGAAATTTGCCGAACATCTATTGAAAACTGTTAGTACAAAAACGAGCTGGAGAAACCCCCAGCGTCTATAGAAGTCAAAGATATTTTACCAACATTTCTGGCCTTCGATCACTTTGTTGAGCCCCTCGGCTCTATCCGCCGCGATAGTGTGGCCACCCATTTCACTTCTCCATCCTGTCCCCTTCCCGACATGTCTGTCCATGGTCTCATGCACTGCCAGACTGCGGCCATCTACAAATTGGAGAAACAACCCCTCATCTTTCAATTGGGCACCCCCCAAACAAATGGCATTGTTTGGCTCTCATTAAAAAAAAACCCACCCCCTTCTTCCCCTGGGAAAATGGCAATAATTTTCTGGAATGCAGCGGTTGTGTGAAAAACATAAATGAGAAGAGAGAGAGAGAGAGAGAGAGAGAGAGAGAGAGAGAGAGAGAGCTAGAACAATAATTTTCGAATTTTTCCACTCAAATCCCACTTTAAGTATTCCCTGTGTTCTGTGATTGGTAAGGGATTGTTTAAAGTGAGATGTAAGTGGAAAGAAAACATTTGAAAACCACTGTTTTAATTGCCCCTCATTGATTCGTTATGTGCATGGTTTCATAACTCCAAAAAAAATGGGTCAATACCATTTTGTCTCAAGCAAAATATTTCAGTAACGATTGGGTCTAGAGCAGCGATTCTCAACCTTCCCTTCCCGCTCACATCCCACCTTAAGCAATCTCTTATGGATCACCCCACGCGCACCATAGAGGAAGTTACCGCCCAGATGGCCGGCGCAGCGGTTAATGTCGAGGCAGTCCAGGACCACTTTAAGGAGACTTCTGGAGCCCCAACCAAAGGACCTGCAGGATGTCAAAGCCCAGCTGCTGAACAGAAGGCTGGCGCAAAAGACCAGCTGGTCGTCCCATTGACCGAAGAATGAAGACTCCTCAAGGTTACGACCACCCGGGCATAGTGGAAATGAGCTTCCAGGAACCCAGGTCATACCTGGTTTGTTCAAGGGGGAAAATATACTGGAGGAACAGATGACACATCCTCCCAGTAAGAGAGGCACCCCCACCTCAAACTGACCCAGACAAATCAGCACTTTTGATTTGGAACATGAGTCCGGAATCAACGAAAGCCCCCCACAGGAAAGGCGATGGACAATGCCCCTAAGACTATGGTGAGATGTAGAGACAGGTGCCCCAAGCCTCCACATCAGTAGAGAGCTATCACAAAATGCGCACGTGGCGTGTCTGTAACCCAAAATACCGGGACTGAACTGCATTGAATGTATACAGTTGCTTGTATTGTTGCAATAGTGGAAGTTATATAAAGTGAAAGTAATAGCTTAAGAAAGGGGATGTAGACAGTCGCTGCCACTGGCTGCTCTGCAGCCACTGCCATCACATTGTAGCCACCATACTCGCAACGGCACAATGCACATGCGTGAGGGCATGTTAGTCGAATTGGGAACTAACAGGGAGCAGATGCGGTGCTGTGGGCTCTCTCTCTCTCTCTCTCTCTCTCTCTCTCTCTCTCTCTCTCTCTCTCTCTCTCTCTCTCTCTCTACCCTGTTTATCATGTTTGGCTGTGTTCAGTAAAGTCTTTTATTTGCTTTACCTCACTGCTGACTCGACTCGTTATTAAGTCCACAATAACGAACACCAACCATTTCAGGCCTGCCTCACACTCCCATCCTCACATGTCCCTCTCCCACCAAGACCACTCTCAGGTTGAAGGACCAGCACCTGATTTTCCGTCTAGGCCCTCTCCAGCCAGACGGCCTTAACATCGACTTCTCCGGCTTCTGCTAAACCTGCTCTCCGCATCTCCCTCCACCCCCAACTTCCCTTCCCCCATTCCTTCTCTATTCATCCAGCCATCCTTCCTCCCCTTACTCGCTGCTATCCCTCGCTCTCCCTTCTTTGCCTCCCCCCACCCTTACTCTTATTCGGACGCCCGCCGACATTTTTCCACCCCTCGATGAAGGGCTCAAGTCTGAAACGTCGGTTCTGTATCTTTGCCTTTGCTACATAAAGGACACGCTGAGCTTTTCCAGCACATTGTATTTTTGACTTCAACCACGGCGTCCACAGACTTTTGTGTTTTACTCCAGGGCCAGCAGAAATAGCTCTGCCTTATTGAAACTTTTTTTTTGTTGCTTTCACTGCAATGTGAATATTGATTTAATTTTGTATTTATTATCACTTTTTCAGTCTCATGGTGGTTTAGCGAGATCACTATTGTATTTGCTGTGCATTATGTACCTGTGTGTTATGTTCTGTGCACCTGTAGCAAAGGGGCCTTTGTACTGTAATGGAATAGGTGCTAATTGAAATGATGTCATGAAATGAATAGACCATTGTTCTGGTTGAATCTACAAGGTGCTCACTCCAAGGTCAATGAGAAGTTTTGTTTACCTAAGACAACAACTTGATCAAGAAGGGTAACTCCTGTTGTTTGTTGAAGAAGGTGGGGGCCTTTGCAAGTGAGAGAGTCACATGGGCTTTCTAGTAGTTGGAGTTGGGGGGAGAGGGAGAGAGAGAGGTGAGACAAGCTCAACAAGCTCTCTCAGCCAGTGTGTGTGGGACACTGAAAGGAGTTGAACAGTGTCAGAAATAAAACTTCTCACACATGAGTCTCTTTAAAACTGATGACACGACAAGCTTTATTTACAAGTCTGCAGAGTTGGACTCAACTGGCTTCTCACCAGTTAAGCCCCGATACATACAGTGCATTGATTTTTATACCCTTGTTGTTTGCCCTTCCCCTACTTATTAATACTGTTTTAATTGGTTAGTATTGCAAAAGCATTCTAAGTACAACTGCATTTTTAATTATCACGTTCGTTACGTACGCTGCGAACTCTACATACACTAAATTCTGTTTCTCACCCTTCTTATCAATCTTTTGTCTCCTGCATGTCTCTCACTATGACCATGAAAAGATATGTTTAAAAAAAAACATATCCAGCTGAACCTTTTGTCCTTGGCTGCTAGTAAGCTCCCTGTCCGTTCTGGCTTCCCTTTTTATGATTAATCATCACATTTTAACTTAAGCCATTTTAACCTAAATTCTCTATATATAACAATCCACCCCTTTCTCTCTTTAAAATGTGTGTATTATATATATATGAATGGGGATTTTAACTCGGGGAAGAGAAACGTCTCATGATAAATTAATTTCGTGCTGAAGTAAAATTCTAACGGGGTCTCCCAGTCCCCCTGGTTGCATAGCCTGTTGGACCATGGAAATCACCAGGCTGCGTAGACAGGGAATAATACAGGGCAAAACAAGTAGGAGGAATAAAATACCTCCGATGACCCACAATTGGTTACATTAAAAGTTCCTGCAATTCTAGTTGCAAGATCAACAAAAAGGTTATCTCTCCCAACTGCGTGACCGAAACTTTCATGGTTATTTGGATGGACTCGAACTAAGTCCGGCTGTCTTAAAGGCGCAGGCACTTTCGAATGTGGAGTGGAATTTCTTATTGGAACAGTACGCTGGTGTATGCAAAACCAGAGTCCATCAGGGCATGGTGGGCCTGAGTCACCCTTCCAACCATTAAGAGGGAAAGGAGTGGTATTAGGAATCTGTATATAATGACCCATATTATTTCCTTCTTTTTCCACACAAGGGGTATATGGATGTTGGGTGGTATTTTCTGCCCAGCATTTCTCAGGAACTGAGGTATGGGAAATAAAATTACCCTCCTTTCTTCCCCAAGTGCGGTCCTGAAACAGGACCACTGTGTCTGCATTTCTTACATTTCACACCTGATAAAGACATAGGCAAACTAAGAAAAATCAAAGAACATAACAATAACATTGTGAATCAAGTCTTTCTGCGAAATCGCAAGGTAAGAGGTTTTTTTCCAGGAACACAAGTCCAATCTGAGTTCGTATCAGGGTCCTGAGGCGCCTCTACAGGTCCCTTAAATCTGGATGCGTGTGTCCACCCCTTCTCTCTTGTTCGTGCTGCAGCCTCTGTAGTTAAGAGAACTTGGTATGGACCTTCCCACTGGGGCTGGAGTTTTTCAGTTTTCCAGGTCTTGATGAGAATCCAGTCTCCTGGTTCCACTTTGTGTAAAGAAAAGTCTAGAGGCGGTGTTTGTGACAATAGTCCTCTCTTTCGTAAATCTGTAAGAGAGCGTGACAGTGCCTGTAAATAGTTCCTAACAAATATATCCCCTTCCCCCAAGGTGGGACACCCCTCAACTGTACTCCAGAAGGGAAGCCCAAACATCATTTCATAAGGGGACAACCCTACATCTTTTCGTGGGGCAGTATGAATTCTCAATAAAGCCAGGGGCAGACACTTTATCCAAGGCATTTTAGTTTCCACCATTAATTTTGTCAATTGCATTTTTAGGGTTCCATTCATACGTTCAACCCTTCCTGAGCTTTGTGGATGCCAAGGGGTATGCAATTTCCAAGAGACCTGTAATGCATTACAAATCAATTGCTGGATTTTTGAACAAAAATGTGGACCCCTGTCTGAGTCTATAGAATCCATTATACCATATCTGGGGATTATCTGTTCTAGGAGGAGGCGAGCTACTGTAGAGGCTGTAGCATTTACTGTTGGGAAGGCTTCCACCCATCGGGTAAAGTGATCTATTACCACCAACAGATACTTCCATCTTTGGACTTGAGGTAACTCTGTGAAGTCGATCTGGATACGTTGAAAAGGGCGTATGGCTAATGGTTGACCTCCCATGGTCCCTGTCCTCATTATCTTCTTATTAATTTTTGTGCATAGGTGACAGTTCTGCACCTCCTGTTGGGCCAAGGTGTAGATTCCCTTACACACATATTCTCGAAGCACTGTGTCACATAAGGCTTGGGTGCCCCAGTGGCTCTGATGATGCAGGTGTTTTAAAATATTGCGAGTTATTTCTTTATTTAGAACCATTCTTCCATCTGGTGTCTTCCATGTTCCATCAGGCAGCTGGCTTGCGCCCAGCTGAGCCATGTCCTTTTCTTCCTTAGCAGTGAAAATGGGAGCCTTCTTTATGCCTTGCCTTATTGGGATTAAGGTCAGCAAACGGACTTCTTGTTGCATGGCTGCCCTTTTGGCTTCTTCATCAGCCAGTCTGTTTCCAATTGCTGTCGGGGTATCTCCCCTCTGATGGCCTGGTATGTAGACCACTGCTATTTCCTGGGGTAATGTCAAGGCTTCTAAAGTCAGAGTAATCATCTGTTCGTGTGCCAATTCCTTTCCTCTTGATGTAATTAGACCACGCTCCTTCCAGATCTTACCAAAGGTATGCACTACCCCGTATGCGTATTTGGAATCTGTGTAAATCGTTCCAATTTTCTTTGCCAGTATTCTGAGGGCTCTCTGCAAGGCATATAGTTCACAGGATTGTGCTGACCAGCTTCCGGGTAGTCTCGTGGATTCTACTACTTTCCAAGTATTTCCTTCTATTATAGCATACCCACTTCTTCTCATTCCGTCAACACATCTGGCGGAGCCGTCAATGTAGAATTCATATCCTTCTCCCAGAGGAGTATCGCAAAGGTCTTCTCGGGTCTTGGTCTGAAGATCCGTTAACTCGACACAGTCGTGCTCCACCTCTCTCTCTGTTTCACTGCCGTATAAAAACTGAGCTGGGTTGCAGCTATTAATCTTTGCAAACTGTAGATCTTCTCCGACCATTAAAATTTCATACTTTAATATGCGAGAATCAGTCAGCCATCGATGGGCAGTTTGTGTTAATAAAACACTCACAGAATGGGAGGTGTACACAGTCATCTTTCCTCCAAAAGTAAGTTTACGTGCTTCCTCTACCAACAGAGCAGCAGCCGCTACTCCCTGGATACACGTCGGCCATCCGCGAGACACTGGGTCCATCATTTTGGAAAGGAAAGCCACTGGGTGTCGCTGACCGCCTTTTTCCTGTGTTAAAGCTCCCACAGCTGTTCCTTGGTTATGAGTGACAAATAGCTGGAAGGGCAGTTTTAAAGAGGGCAGAGTGAGTACCGGGGCTCGTGTCAGGCGATGCTTCAAGTCCTCAAACCATCCCTCCTCCTCCTGGGTCCATTTCAATGGATATTCATTTTCATTTGTCAGCTTTTCATACATAAACTTCACCAACGCTGAGTAGTCCTCTATCCATAACCTACAGTAACCTAAGAGTCCCAGGAATTGTCTTATTTCCTTCTTATTACGGGGTAACGGCATTCTAGTGATTCCCGCAATCCGTTCAGGGGTAATCCATTTCTGTCCTTTACTTATCTGGTGTCCCAGATATACCACAGTTCTCTCAACGAACTGTAACTTGTTCCTGGACACCCGTAGACCCTTTTTCCCCAGATAATTCAAGAGTCTAATTGTATCTCCCCTCATTTCTTGTTCCTTGGGTCCTGATAATAGTAAATCGTCCACATACTGCATTAGTTGGGAATCATCAGATTGTGGATAGTCCGCCAGGATTTGTTCTAGCATTTGTCCAAACAGGTTCGGAGATTCAGTGAACCCTTGGGGCAATACAGTCCACCGAAGCTGTCTCCGTCTACCTGTCCATGGATTTTCCCATTCAAACGCGAACATATCTCTACTTTCCTCTTCTAATGGACACGTCCAGAAGGCATCCTTCAAGTCGATAACACTAAACCACTCATGGTCTGGGGGAATCCGACTCATAATAGTATAGGGATTAGGCAACACTGGGTGGCGGGTCTGAACAATAGCATTCAAACTTCTTAGATCCTGAACTAGGCGATAGGATCCATCTGACTTTTTCACTGGGTGTATAGGGGTGTTATAAGGTGACATGCATTCTTCTAATAGTTCGTCTCGTATTAGAGTCTCAATTACCGGCTGTAGCCCTTTTCTCCCTTCCAAAGAAATAGGATACTGACGTTTCCTTACCAGCTGATGACCTGGTATTAATGTGACATGTAAAGGTGGGATGTCCAGACCTCCTCGATTTCCCTCCTTATACCAGACTCTCTCGTCAATCTGCCGTTCATCCTCTTCCTTTAGAGCACAGAGGTGGACTCGCACTTCTCCGTCCACAGGGAGAGCACCCAAACCTAGGAGAGCCTGTAAGTCCCTTCCTAGGAGGTTAAATCCAGCCGACGGTAACAACAAGAGGTCTTGTACCCCTTCTCTTTCTTCCAGTTTCACTGTTACTTGGGGAATTATTGATACCATTCTGGGAGCCCCTTCTATCCCAGAAATTTTCAAATTACTTTTTACAGGTTCAGTCCCGATTGGCACAGTTATTACACTACTTCGTTCCGCTCCTGTGTCCACCATAAACACCACCTCTTCTCCCTTGGGACCAATTTTTAGTTTTACCAGGGGTTCCCTCTGATACTTGGTCCCCAACATTTGGAACCCCTGACCCCCCTAATCTTCTTCCATAAGTTCCCGGTTAGGGAACCAATATTGAACCATCTTTTTCTTGTTTTTGTCTCGATATCTTTTACTATCCCAATTTTCAAACATTCTCCCCAAAGGGCTGTCAAGGGGAACTCCCAGGAATTGTCCTGAATTTTCAGACGAGCCCTTAGATTTTGATCCTCCCATTTTCCCACCTAGATCCGTTTATTGTTGCTGAGGACCCTCTCGTTCTGGACCCTACTCCCTTCTTCTCAGACGCCTCGTCGGAGGTACTGTCCGTCCTTCGGTTACCGCTGAGGTTTCCCTGGGATCGACCCCTCTCTTCTCGGCACTTCGTCGGAGGTGCTGTCCCTCCTTCGGTTACCGCTGAGGTTTCCCTGGGGTCGACCCCTCTCTTCTCGGCACTTCGTCGGAGGTGCTGTCCCTCCTTCGGTTACCGCCGAGGTTTCCCTGGGGTCTAACCTAGAGTCCCACGACAGGGTCCTCACGCCACGACAAAAGCTCTATACCTGATCTATTACGTTAGGTTTTTTTTATCCAAACAGGTGTATCCCGTTACACCTGTTACCCAATCCCCACACCACAATCGTAAGTCGTCACTTACCGGTGTCTTCTCGGGGATTGAACCGTCACCCTTCTCCTCTCCGTCTTGTCGTGTCACCTTGTCCGGATACCACTCGCTCAAGCCGCCCGAAGCGACGAGCAAGGGACTAGGAGCCGCTGAACTCAGCGGGGTGCACCACCTCCGATGTCCCTCTTCTCGCCTCCCCTCACGGCTGGAGTGTAGATCCCGGACGAGCCCCCATTTGTCAGAAATAAAACTTCTCACACATGAGTCTCTTTAAAACTGATGACACGACAAGCTTTATTTACAAGTCTGCAGAGTTGGACTCAACTGGCTTCTCACCAGTTAAGCCCCGATACATACAGTGCATTGATTTTTATACCCTTATTGTTTGCCCTTCCCCTATTTATTAATATTGTTTTAATTGGTTAGTATTGCAAAAGCATTCTAAGTACAACTGCATTTTTAATTATCACGTTCGTTACGTACGCTGCGAACTCTACATACACTAAATTCTGTTTCTCACCCTTCTTATCAATCTTTTGTCTCCTGCATGTCTCCCACTATGACCATGAAAAGATATGTTTAAAAAAAAACATATCCAGCTGAACCTTTTGTCCTTGGCTGCTAGTAAGCTCCCTGTCCGTTCTGGCTTCCCTTTTTATGATTAATCATCACATTTTAACTTAAGCCATTTTAACCTAAATTCTCTATATATAACAAACAGTGCAAGCCAGAGAAGCTGATTGGAAACCGAAAGCTCCAGAGTGGCGGAGGGCTGGGAGTGTCTGATGTTTCTCTTGGAATAAGCGGAACAGAAAGGAACTTCTGGTAGCCTGAAAGGAAGAGGTTATCATCTGGAGAACCCTGATGGGGCAAGTTTCATCAGCGAGACATTGAGGTGACTCATGGTGGTACCTCAGTTGTGGAAATCTTGGAACAACAAATCTCTCTCTCCAAACCCTACAAGAACCTTCCTGAGCAGTAAACATTTACCTTTCAAACACCAAGGCCTGGTGAACTTTATACATGTTAAATTCTGTGCACAGTATAAGAATTGCCTGCATCCAAAGAACTTGGAAGAAGGAGAAGTTAGATTGAACTGTGTACCAAAGAACTTTTCTTAAATTTATACACACATCGCATACACGCGGGCTTCGAATTAGAAGGGGGTTAATTTGGGTTAATTAAGTTAATAGAGATAAGTTAGTTTGATTCTGTTTTCATGTTTAAAGATAAGTAAAAACAACTTTTGTTTAAGTAACTACTTGTCTTGGTGAATGTCTATTGCTGCTGGGTTTTGGGATCCTTTGGGCTCATAACATTTTATGAGAATCTGAATTTCAGAATCAGAATTTATTGTCATAAGTATGTCATGAAATTCATTGTTTTTCAGTAGCGTCAAAGCGCAAACGTTCATATAAGCCACCTTACAACATAAATTAAAAAGAGTGCAAGGAAACGTCAAGGCAAGGCAGTGTCTGAGGGCAGCGGGGAAGAAGCCGTCCTCGTGCCGCTGAGTGCTCGTCTTCAGGCTCCTGCACCTTCCCCCCCCCCCCCCCGAGGGTAGCAGAGCAAAGAGGGCGCGGCCTCGTTGGGGGTGGGGGTCCTTGAGGATAGAGGTCGGTTTCTTAAGACCCTGCCTCTTGCAGATGGCGTGAAGACTGGGTGCCCATTGAGGCCGAGTTAACGACCCTCTAGATTTTATTTTGGTTGATCCATGCGTGGCTGGACAGGGATGCAACCAGCCGGAATACTCTCCCCGGTCTACCTGTGGGAGTTTTCAAGAGTCTTCGGTGACGAACCGAATCTCCTCAAAGTGGAGCCGCTGCCATAAGTTATCATTCCATATTATATCAGTGATAATAATCCTACTCTACAAACTTGGTTTTGATTGGTTAAAAGTCCAGTTGAACAGTAACCTGGCATTTAAATCTGAAACCCCACTCTGTAGAAACTTGAATCAAAACTTTAGTTTTGTTAAATAGAGTAGAAATTGGAATAAATAATTTGGAACAGAATGCTTCTGTTCGAAAGACTAATGGCCTGAATAAATCTTGTTTAAACAGAGTTGCATCGCAAAGTAAAATAAACACATCAATAATTAATGATCCAGTAATGGCTTTCTTTCCAGATTATGGATGTACGGGGAATATTTACTTTCTCTTCCTTATTCGGATGGCAATAAGAAAATAGCTTAAACGGTAATTAGTTCGAATGAAGAATTAGCATTGCAAATCTACTGCATTTTGCCTGTGGTTTAAACATTAAGGTCAGGGCACTGGTCTGAGTGCTACAGGTACCACGTAATCCAGTACAACCTGTCGCATGGTCGGCAACTAAACCGGCTTGCCTAGGGCGGAGGGTGGCTAGACACCCCGCAGGATGAAAAACAAGACCTGTTAAAGGGGAACGAACCCTCTCGTATGGTCAACGACCATCCAGCGAACTCGTGCCGTGGACCGCGGAAAGGGCGCCCCTTGCATCAAAGTGCGGTCTGGCCGTTCACTGCAACAGAACATCCCCCCGCCGTCACCACGCAGCTGGATCCGAGAGGGGAAGTCGAGAGGGCAGGCTGGACCCGTACAACCCCCTACTCACCTAGATCCATTCAGGTACGCGCTGTTCCTTTCTGTCGAGTGGGAGTATCTTCATATCAAACCTCACAAACTGACTGAAAGGAACCGTCATCGTCTTATGGGATGGGTAAACAGATGATACATCGTGGAACTATCAAGAAATGACTTCCAAAGATCCGTGCACTTCAGCTATTCAGCATTAAATTACATTTTTAATCATTCTGATTTTGTATTTTTCTTTTTTAATGCTTTTAATTATTTAGTTATTTTAAATATATTTGTATGACCAAATTTTTAAAAAGTATTTATCTCATTTCACACATTAAACATCTTTCATTGTGAAATAATGCAGATCTTTGACTGCTTTGACAAATAACTACACTGGAGGCATTTGTTTTCTGTTCTGAAAGGGCTCCAGTGGAGTCTTGTTTTTCAGACATACAGCAGGGTAACAGGCCATCTTGGTGCAGGAGTCCGTGCCACCCAGTTCACACCCCATTAACCTTGGTACGTTTTGAACGGTGGGAGGAAACAGGAGCCCCCAGGGGAAACCCATGCAGACAGAGGGAGAACGTACAAGTTCCTTCCAGACGGGGAAGGATTTGAACCCCGGTCCCGATCGCTGGCGCTGCAAAGGCATTGCGCTCCGCCAACCATGTCAACAGGGCTTACTACTTCATCCCATTGAGTTGGTTGAGCCTACAGCACCATTCGGGGTCTTGGTGGTCAGGCCTGGGATTGTCCAGAACTGTGGAATCAGCCTTCTGTATTGGAGGAGTGCGTGTAAATACGAAGTGGGCCACTGCCTCGCTCTGGAGCTCTTACTGAGTTGTCTGTCTTTGTCATTCACAGTCGGAATTCTCCTCGGTAACCAAATTTAATAGCAATGGATTAAATGAAGCAGCTGCCAAAGTACCTGCTTCACAGACACCCAGGTTCAATCCAAACTTTCGATACTCACTGTGTGGAGTTCGCACCCCATTCCTGCATCAGTTTCCTCAGGAAATCAATTCATCAATAAACTGTCTCCAGGGTGTTGTTGAGTGGAGGAATCTGGAGGGAGGAGGGGGAAAGAGTTGATGAGAATGTGGGGAGCATACATTAAGCCCATTAATGTAAATGGGTCAGCATAGGCTAGAAGGGATGAATGGCCTTTTTCTGTGTTATTTCTCTCTATGAGTCTATAATTCTTTTACCTGAATATGCATATGAAAACCACCTGCCAATTTCTACACTTAACTGTTGTCCCCACTCTTTGAAGGGTCTTTGAAACATTAAACTCCTCTTTCTTTTAGCTCCCAGACCTGTTAATTGTTTCCGGCATTTTCTAGTTTTATTTTATGGAACAGCTCGGTTAGCACAATGCTGTTTCACCGCCTGCAGCCCAGGTTCAAATCCAGGGTGGTCTGTAAAGAGTTAGCTCGTTCTCCCCATGTCGGCAGTTAGGGGATTAGGTTTGAAATTAACTTAAAAAAGTGTAGAGAAAGTTTGAAACACTTCGATCCAATATTTATCAGGACATGTCCAGAACAATGAACCATCTCCATTGTTGCATTTATCACAAGGAGGACATTCATCCGCATGAAAACGAGATAGTTTGACTTTGGATGTGAGCTTTAATAAATATCAATAAAATCGAAACTATGTCAATAAGAGTTCAGAGATTTACTAGGACGTTGCCAGAACTTCAAGAACTGAGTGACAGGGAAAGGTTAAACAGGTTAGGACTTTATTCTCTGTAGCACAGGAGAATGAGGGGAGATTTAATGGAGGTATGCAAAGGTAAATAGGCTTTTTCCACTGCGGTTGTGAGAAATAAACCAGAGGACATGGGTTAAGGATGAAAGGGCAAACGTTTTGGGAGATCATTCGGGGAAACGTCTTCCACACAGAGAGCGGTTGGGAGTGTGGAACAAGCGGCCAGCTGAAGAGGTGATCGTGGGCTCAATTTTTAACATTTAAGACAAATATAGACAGAGGCATGGATTGGAGGGGTGTGGAGGGCTATGGATTGGAGGGGTGTGGAGGGCTATGGATTGAGTGCAGGCCAGTGGGACCAGGCAGAATAATAGTTTGGCACAGGCTAGAAGGGGTGAAGGGCCTGTTTTCTGTAATGTTCTATGTAGATTGAAATGGTGAGGAAGCCAGGAAGAATTCCTCGACACTTCTCGGAATGACAATGCGCCCAACTGAGAGGCAGGTCGTTCACTTCAGACTGTGCAGCAGGTCACTCAAAGATAGATCACAAAAGTTAGCTCTTTGTGCAATGCTGTTACGGCGCCGGTGACCCGAGTTCAAACTCGACACTGTCTGTAAGGACCTACGCGGATTCTCTTCCGGGTACTCCGGTTTCCACCCATATACGTACGGGGTTAGTAGGTGCTGGGGTCACAAGTAACACACACGGAGCACCATGGTCGTGCAGAATCCATGGGAATTAAAAGGTAGTCATCTCTTTGGCCCCGAGCCCCTTCGTCAACAGGCAAGGCGGCTCGATAAAAAGTTGGGGGAAGGAGAGGAGAGGAGGGAGGAATGGCCAGGGGGAGGAACACGGGTCCACAGGCAAGATGTCATAGGTGGGACTGTTTGAGGTCACGACTGGCGGTGGGGGAGATGGTGTGGGTGCAAATGTAGCATTTGATTGGTTACATGGGTGTAATTGAGCTGCGAGCTTGTCAGGCAGAGGAGTCTGTTATCTCTACATTTTCCATCTAAGGCACTGGAATGGGACGAACTCACAGCCATCCAATTTAAGTCCTTCTGACCATGGGCGACCTCTGCATCAGGGGGTATGTTTCATGTGAATTCTGTAATATTTTAAGAAACCTCATTTAATAAGCGTTCCTTGAGGACATGAGACGCAAGGACAAAAGAGGACGGTAAGGCCTCTTCAGCCTGTTACATCATTCACTGGGATCACAGTGAATCCTCTGCCTTTGTTCCACTTCCCTGTCAATCGATCGATTCCCCTGGAGCCCAAGACTTCCATCGATCTCAGAGCTGAAAATGCTCCAAGACTGCCAGGTCCCGTCTGTAGGTGAATTGAAATAGGTCCAGTGTCTTTGGGAGGTGCGACTTGATGCGTTCCATCTCCAAACTCTGAAAGCATTTCTTAATATAATAATGAATATCATCAATTGTACAACTGGATGAAACAGCGTTCTTCGGACCTCACTGTAAAGCCATGCAAGCACACAGCAGACGTATATAAAATCAAATAAATATTGTTAAATGATTCGTAGAGTCTTGGAAGGATTGTATAAAAAGTTCAGCAACTGCACTTCCTGAGAAGGATGAAGTGGCCACCATCATGTCAACCTTCTGCAGGAGCTCTATTGAGTGCGTCCTGGTCGGCTGCATTGCATTATGGTACGGTTGCTGTGGAGAAATGGAGGTCAATCCACAGGACCATAAGAGTGGCAGGGAGGATCACTGGAATCTCCCTTCTCGACGTGATCTACCGGGATTCATTGCCTGAAGAGGGCCCGCAAAATCATTGAGGACCTCCCTTCCACCCCGCACACAGCATCTTTCGGGTGCTCCTGTCGGGGAAGGAGATACGGGAGGATCAGAACCAGAACCATCAGGCTGAGGAACATCTTCTTCCCACAGGCAGTGAGAATACTGAACGACCAAATGAACAGCTCACACTAACCCTTCGTCACTCATATTCATGAAACAATATGTATTTATTTATATGTATATATGAATACTTGTCCTGCATATGTATTGTTTGTCTGCATGTGTACGTCTGGTTGTGTGTCTGCGTGTTTTGCACCGAGGACCAGAGAACGATGTTTCGAGTTGTACTTGTCCAGTCAGATGACAATAAACTTGACTTGAGAATATTGGAACTCCACCACAAAAACTGAGAGGTGGCCATTCAGCCCACAATGTCTGCTCTGAACATGATGCCCTAAGAAAACTAAAGCTCTGCTCCTTGAACATGATTCATATCTCTCTATTCCCTGCATATTCCTGTGCCCCCACCCTCGCAGAAGCCTTATAGCTGCTATATTATCTGCTTCCACCAATACCCTTGGCAACCCATTCCAAGCCCTCACCATTCTGTGTAAAAGCTCGTTTAAGATTTCAATTTAAATATTTTTAGCCATCCAGCACAGGCTCCAATAGGTCAGTGGGCTTGTAAACCAGGGGTCATGAGTTCATTCCTCGCTGGGATCTATTTCTGTGAGAGGTGCTTGACAAAGTGGCAAATCTAGTATTACGTCGTAGAGTGCATGCTACGTGAAGTTTAGAGTAAGAACGGCGACACACTGATGAGTCGAGGTCGAAGAATGATTTATTGCTCTGCCAGCCCTTATATTCACTCCCTGCCTCTGATGACAGGAGTGATGCCATCGCAGCACCTGCCTCCCACTGGTCGGCGTTCCTGCCGCTGCCCGCTGTTTCCCGCCGAGCAGGACGGCGGCTGTTGGTCCCCGCGGGGCCCTCACGATCGCCACGCTCCCCGGCCGTTCTGCGAGCCAGGTCGCACAACTCTGTTCGCAGACCGCTACGACGTGACGACAATGGAACCTTTACCTTTAGCTTTTTAACCTTCCGACCCACAAACCCTCAAATTCACCAATTAACCTACAACCCCCACCCCCACCTTCTGCCTGGAAGGATGGGAGGAAACCAAAACACTCGGGGGAAACCCCCGCAGACAGGGAGAGGGTGCAAACTCCTTGTGGGAAGCGCTGGATTTGAAGCTGGATCATCCCCCCCCACCCCACCGAAAGTAAGAGACTAATGGAATTTTCTGATCTTGAACAAGGAGCTAAATAATCTTGCGATCTGACTGATTGCTTTGAATTTTTAGCATATTCATGCACACCCTTGTCAGCTCCTTAATAGATTAAATTGCAAGCGCAGACGTACAATACTATAATTAAGTGGAATATTCTGTGGCTGCTACAGACAGGCTCAGTTTAAGTTGCGATGTCCAAGGTTCATGATTGATGCTAATTCAGTTCTCTCGTGCTGTCATGCTCATTAACTTTTGAATTATCCACTGACGTCAGGAAGATTTTAGTTTGAACAAAAGACAAAAATAAACCCAAGATGTGAACAAAATGATGGTGGTTGATTATTTGAAAAAAGTATCTGCACTTTCTTTAATTATTATTCCTGAACATTGATGTACATGAATTAAACTCTTAAAATCTCAAGTACAAAGTGGCTAAATTCAACTAAGTAGAAAAATCTTAGCATGAGGTGATATTTTTCCATGATCAATGAACTCAACATTCATCAAGATAAGATCCTATCCGTTCCGCATCCAATTAATATTTGGTTTTATGAGACGAATTCTTTGTCATTTATTCAAATCAAATTTACGTCGACTTTAAAAAAAAAAACACCTTTAGATAAGAGACCATGAACGAAGATCAGTTTAGCACAGGAACAGGCCCACAACGTTGAACACGAGGGTAGATCAGACTAAGTCTCTTTTGCCGGCACATGATCCATATCCGTCTACTCCTGCACCGTCCTGTGTCAAAGGTAAAGGTTCCAATATTGTCACGTCATACTACATTCACTGAAATTCTTTGACTTTTGTCTACCTTAAGGCAGGCAGAGAGTTGCCACTTTTGTCCAGTACCCCTCACAGAAACCTACAGTGCCTGTGTTACGGAGTCCAGAGGACCACAAAACCCAGCAGCAATAGATATGCACCACAACACAGGGTTACTTAAACAAAAGTAGTTTTTAATTATATTTGAACAAGAAAACAGATTAAAACTTTACCTTATTGCTATTGACTTACTTAACCTACCTAACCTACTTAATCCCTCCCCCCGCCCTCTAATACTGAGTGCAGGTGTGTGTAATGTGTATATAAGCTTAGAAAAGTTCTTTAAGTGCAGGTGTGTGTAATGTGTATATAAGCTTAGAAAAATTCTTTGGATCACAGTCCAATCTCACTGGTTGCAGGCAATGCTTGTACTGTGCACAGAAGTTAGCATTAATAAAGTTCACCAGGCTTTGGTGCTTAATAGGCAAATGGTTTCCACTCAGGAGGGGGTTCTGGTTGGTTTTCTGAGAGAGATTCCTTTTGTTCCAGGACATCCGCAACTGATTCCTTCTCATTCAATCTTGCTGACGTAACATGTCCCCTTCAGGGTTCTCCAGATGATCCTCTTTATTTCAGGTCACCTTTCAGATGGCTAGTCTTCTCCTTTTACCAGACAGCCTTCCAAAGTTTGCCAGCTTGTCCCCCTGGAAATGATTTCTCTGTCTCTCCTTCTCTCTCAGTTCCCTCCCTCTCTGAGACCAAAGTTGTCCTCCCCCGCCTGCAAAGATCACATGCTCTCCCAGGCCCGCTGCTGTATGTTGCTACATTGTTCCTTTCTGCAAAAATGCTGTGTTTTAAAATGTTTTTGGGCAACCTGCTCTAACAATTCCTCCTAAACCACCTCTAAATACTCTGTCACATGTGGCATTCCCAGGCGGTCTCTCCTCCAAGTGCTAATCAGGCCTGAGCCTGCTTAGCTTCCGAGATCAGACGATCTCAGGAGTATTCAGGCTATTGGGCAAGACCTCCTTGTTAGCAAATATTGTTTGTTTAGATCATTAAGGACTTAACAGCATTTTCACACAATGTCCAAATGTGAATATTTATTAATGCTTTCCCTCTTCTTTTCTGTATCTTTCACATCAGTATTCATCAAGGATTCACACCACCCAGGGCACACTCTGCCATCAGCAAGGAGGTATAGATTGCACCACCAGGTGCTATCCCTCCAACATCAGACTTAATCAAGGACTCATTTAAGGACTTGTACTTTATTACTGAACCCATGTAGACAGGGTGGTTAAGAAGACATATGGTATGCTGGCCTTTGTAAATCATAGCAGAGAGTATAGGAGTTGGGAAGTGATGCTGCAGCTGTTTAAAGCATTGGTGAGGCCAGGTTTGGAGTACTGTGCTCATTTCTGGTCTCCAAATTACAGAAAGGATATAGATAAGGTGGAGAGGGGGCAGAGAAGATTTACAAGGATGTTGCCTAGAGTACGGAGAAAGATTAAGGAGACTGGGACTTTATTCATTGGAACAAAGACGGCTGAGAGGGGATTTGATAGAGGTATTTAAAATTATGAAGGGAATAGATAGACTAAACATAAATAGACTCTTTCCCCTGAGGGCAGGGGAGGGCATAAGTTAAGGGTTAGGGGGCAAAACTTTTGGAGAAATGTTAGAGGATGATTTTTCAGTCAGAGAGTGGTGGCAGAAGGGAATGATCTTCCAAAAGAGATAGTTGCAGCAGGGTCCCTTCTGTAATTTAAGAGAAGGTTGGATGTGTAAGTACATGGATGTGAGTGGGTTGGAGGGTTATGTGCGGAGAGTGGGGGGGGGGGGAGTTAGTAGAGTTGTTTTTCCGTGCTGTAGACGGTTATATATGGTTATATATTATTTATATATATAGAGTGAGGGGTTTTCCTTTTAGAGCGAAGAGGATAAGAGGTCCACAAGATTCTGAGAGGCGGACAGTCAGCACCTTTAACCCAGGGTGGGAGCAGCAAACACCAGGGGACATTTGTCCAAAGGGGAGGGAGAAAAATTTAGGGGAGGCGTAGGGGTAGTTTTTCTTTTACACAGAGAGTTGTGGATGCCTGGAATGCTTTGCCAGGGATGGTGGTGGAGGCTGAAACAATGGGGCTTTTCAGAGCCTCTTGGACAGGCACATGGATGAAATAAAAATAGAGGGTTATGGGACAGGGAGGATTTAGTTTTTTTTTGGTATGTATATATGGGTCTGCACAACATCGTGGGCTGAAGGGAGCAGAGAGGACTCAGCCTTACCACCAAGCTGAAGGTCTTCTGTGCAGTGGTCCGTACCACCCTCCTTTACGCCAGCAAGACCTGGATTGTCTACAGCAGACACGTCAAACAGCTCAACCACTTTCACCTGAGCTGTCTCCACAGTCTCCTCCACAACAGGTGGCGACATGGAAATCCTGGAACGAGCTGGGCTCTGCAGCGTCTACACCCTCCTGCTGAAAGCCCAAACCGTGTGGTCAGACGCCAGACAGGCGATTGCCTAAGCAGCTGCTGTACAGAGAACTGTGTCAGGGCAAGTGCTCAGTTGGGGGACAGAAGAAACGTTACAAAGACTGCCTCAAAGCGTCCTTCAAAGGCCCAGGTGCCGACATCAACACATGGGAGACGCTCGCCCTCGACCATCCAGCTTGGCGCAGCAAGATACCACAGGAGCCCGTGCAGCTGAAGTCAGGCGCATCACCGAGGTGCAAAGAAAGCGGGCTGAGCGCAAGGCCTGAGCAGCATCCACTGCCACGACAGCACCCACCCACTTGTGTCCCACATGTGGGCAAACCTTCAGGGCGCAGATTGGCCTCATCAGTCACCTCCGGTCCCACAGCCACCAATTTTCCATTTGACTTTGAAGCAACAGTCATCTTAGACTACGAAGGACAGACAACAACAATAAATGTGCTGTTGTGTTCTCTGGAACTAAATTAAAGGAATAATTTTAAAGGGTGGAGGTTCATTATTGGGTTTAACATCCAATATCCTGTGTTCAGCAAGTCCCAAGGAGGCTGAATTATTGGCTTTTATGGTGTAACAATTAGCACCTGGGTCGAATCCGGCTTTGACTTTATGTTCTCTCTGTGACTTGAATTGGGTTTTTCCGGGTGCTCCGGTTTCCTCCCACATTCCAGAAATGTACACGGTTTGCAGGTCAATTCTTGCATTTCATTTGCACCGGCTCCTTTGACAGAAGGGCCTGTCACCTTGCTGTCTATCTAAATTGAAATTTAGATATATTTAAATACTTATATTTAAATATATATTACACGTTGAAATGATGGTCTCACAGATGTTTGTAGCAGAAGATTCCAGAGACCCACCTCCCCTCTGAGTTCAGAGATCTTTCCTCATTTCTGTCCTCAATATCCTGAGACTGTCACCCCTGTTTCAAAAGTCACCCCTCCCCACCAGTGGAGCCATCTTCCCCATGACTGTACTGTGAGTTCCCCCAGTTAGATTTTACAATGAAGTTCTGGGCGAACTCAATGGGTCAGGTAGCATCCATGGGTAGAAATGGTCAGGGTAAAAGAGGTCCTGACCCGAAATGTATTCGGACCATTTCTACCCGTGGATGTTGCCTGACCCTTTGAGTTCCCCCAGAAGCTCATTGCCTGCTCAAGATTCCAGGCCCTGCAATTTGGTGGGTTGCCCAGTCAAAATCCGGTTGCAAACTCCAGTGAACAGAGGCCGATGGTACAGTCTTGCCTTTCCAAAGGTCAGTCTGGAGAAGATAAGATTTTTACACAGAGTTGTGGGTGCCTGGAATGGCTGCTTGGAAGCTGAAACATAAGGGGCTCTTGGACGGACACATGGATGATAGAAAAATAGAGTGTGAAATAGGAAGGGTTTAGTAAGTTTTTGGTAGGAATATGTACAGTAGGTCGGCACAACATCGAGGGCAAAGGGCCTTTACTGCGCTGTATTCTATGTTCAAAACATGGTGGCCCTGACGGAGCCACTATATTGCTGTAGTGGCAATACTGCCGGTGGTGCAGACCCGCGGGGAGCAAGAGCGCAGAGATGCAGGGTCTCCCGAGGGGTCCAGCTGCTCAGCTGACCGCCGTCAGCCTCTGCACGGGCTTTGGGCGGCCCGTTGAGGGAGCCGACGGGGGCTTTATCGGAAATCCCGCTAGCGCGGGGTCTGCGCCCAAGGTGGCAGCACCCATTCATCGGCAGCGGCCACAAGAGAGGCTGCAGGCTCCAGGGAAAGCAGAGGGCCTGGAGCAGGGCACCTCCCACCCCCCCATCTGAGAAGTAGAAGCGGAGGAGACGACCCGTGGGGATGGTGACCGTGGCGGAGGACCAGTTGGGGGGGGGTGTTCTACAGCTGAGGGTGGGCTGCTGGAGACTGGAGGTGGGGAGCCTGCTGAAGCTGTGGGCTGCTGGGGACTGCTGTCGGGAGACTCGCACCGGGCTGTGGATTAAGAATTATTCTTTGTACTGGGAATTCTTTCTGGCATTCTCCTTTTCTTCTTTTCTTTCTATATTTAGTTTGGGGTTGGTGGGTGGGTGGGGGGTGCAGAGGGTGGGAGGGATGAGGGTATTTTATATATACCACACATATACTTTATATACCTTTATCGAATATGTATGTATGAATGTGGTTTTAAGTATTTAAAATAAAAATAAAGAACCTGATAAAGAAACAAAGTTAAGATTTAAAAAAATGTTTTTAATTTACTAATTTTATTTTGCAATCATAACACTGTAAAAATACCCATACTTTGAGGTTTCTTGCAGGTCTGAACACTCCGAGTTTTTTCCCCCATTTTAGTGGATTGATATTTACAACCTTTCTCTGCTGCAATCAAGGAAATAATTTAAATTGATGTGAATTTAAGCAACATGTAGATTATGGTGATTCTTTGCACGGGCTCCATTAACAGGGAATGACATGCTCAAACAAATTCACTGTACGGCTGTTAAAATGAACTCGGTTGAAAATAATGTAACAGGTGGGGCAGCACGAGTGGAGAGAGAAAGAATCACCTTGCAAATTCCAAATCGCACCCAGAACCCAGCAAAGGATTCTTGACCCTGTGTGATCAACAATAGGTTATCGTCTCGATCCAGCCTTGCTCCTCGGATTAGGCTCTAGCTTTCTCGGAATCAGAGCAGAAAGAGGCCCTTTGGCCCATTTTGCCTTCCATTAATCCCATTCTTTTGTCCTCATCAAATCGCTCCC
>NW_027212079.1:0-50560 GCF_036971445.1 Narcine bancroftii | reverse complement strand
GACACGCAAGGCTGAGGTACTCGTGGAACCAAAAGGGTGAGGGGAATGAGGACCCAGAAGGGTGAGGGTGATCAGGACCCAGAAGGGTGAGGGTGATCAGGACCCAGAAGTGTGAGGGTGATCAGGACCCAGAAGGGTGAGGGTGATCAGGACCCAGAAAGGTGAGGGGGGACGGGGACCCAGAAGGCTGAGGGGGGACGGGGACCCAGAAGGCTGAGGTGGGACGGGGACCCAGAAGGCTGAGGGGGAAACGGGGACCCAGAAGGCTGAGGGGGGACGGAGACTGAGACGGGGACCCAGAAGGCTGAAGGGGGACGGGGACGGGAACCCAGAAGGCTGAGGGGGGACGGGGACCCAGAAGGCTGAGGGGGGACGGTGACGGCGATCCAGAAGGCTGAGGGGGGACGAGGACCCAGAAGGCTGAGGGGGGACGGGGACGGGGACCCAGAAGGCTTAGGGGGAATGGGGACGGCGACCCAGAAGGCTGAGGGGGGACGGGGACGGGGACCCAGAAGGCTGAGGGGGGACGGGGACCCAGAAGGCTGAGGGGGGACGGGGACCCAGAAGGCTGAGGGGGGACGTGGACCCAGAAGGCTGAGGGGGGACGGGGACCCAGAAGGCTGAGGGGGGACGCCGACGGGACGGTGACCCAGAAGGCTGAGGGGGGACGCCGACAGGGACGGTGACCCAGTGGGCTGAGTGGGGACGTGAACGGGGACCCAGAAGGCTGAGGGGGAACGGGGACCCAGAAGGATGAGGGGGGACGGGGACAGGAACTCACAAGGCTGAGGGGGACGGAGACGGGGACCCAGAAGGCTGAGGGGGGAAGGGGACCCAGAAGGCTGAGGGGGGACGGGGACCCAGAAGGCTGAGGGGGGACGGGGACCGAGAAGGCTGAGGGGGGACGGGGACCCAGAAGGCTGAGGGGGGACGGGGACCCAGAAGGCTGAGGGGGGACGGGGACCCAGAAGGCTGAGGGGGGTCGGGGACCCAGAAGGCTGAGGGGGGACGGGGACCCAGAAGGCTGAGGGGGACGGGGACCCAGAAGGCTGAGGGGGGACGGGGACCCAGAAGGCTGAGGGGGGACGGGGACCCAGAAGGCTGAGGGGGGACGGGGACCCAGAAGGCTGAGGGGGGACGGGGACCCAGAAGGATGAGGGGGGACGGTGACCCAGAAGGCTGAGGGGGGACGGGGACCCAGAAGGCTGAGGGGGGACGGGGACCCAGAAGGCTGAGGGGGGACGGGGACCCAGAAGGCTGAGGGGGGTCGGGGACCCAGAAGGCTGAGGGGGGACGGGGACCCAGAAGGCTGAGGGGGAACGGGGACCCAGAAGGATGAGGGGGGACGGGGACAGGAACTCACAAGGCTGAGGGGGACGGAGACGGGGACCCAGAAGGCTGAGGGGGGAAGGGGACCCAGAAGGCTGAGGGGGGACGGGGACCCAGAAGGCTGAGGGGGGACGGGGACCGAGAAGGCTGAGGGGGGACGGGGACCCAGAAGGCTGAGGGGGGACGGGGACCCAGAAGGCTGAGGGGGGACGGGGACCCAGAAGGCTGAGGGGGGTCGGGGACCCAGAAGGCTGAGGGGGGACGGGGACCCAGAAGGCTGAGGGGGACGGGGACCCAGAAGGCTGAGGGGGGACGGGGACCCAGAAGGCTGAGGGGGGACGGGGACCCAGAAGGCTGAGGGGGGACGGGGACCCAGAAGGCTGAGGGGGGACGGGGACCCAGAAGGCTGAGGGGGGACGGGGACCCAGAAGGCTGAGGGGGGACGGGGACACAGAAGGCTGCGGGGGGACGGGGACCCAGAAGGCTGCGGGGGGACAGGGACCCAGAAGGCTGAGGGGGGACGGTGACGGCGATCCAGAAGGCTGAGGGGGGACGAGGACCCAGAAGGCTGAGGGGGGACGGGGACGGGGACCCAGAAGGCTTAGGGGGAATGGGGACGTCGACCCAGAAGGCTGAGGGGGGACGGGGACGGGGACCCAGAAGGCTGAGGGGGGACGGGGACCCAGAAGGCTGAGGGGGGACTGGGATCCAGAAGGCTGAGGGGGGACGCCGACGGGGACGGTGACCCAGTGGGCTGAGTGGGGACGTGAACGGGGACCCAGAAGGCTGAGGGGGAACGGGGACCCAGAAGGATGAGGGGACGGGGACGGGAACTCACAAGGCTGAGGGGGGACGGAGACGGGGACCCAGAAGGCTGAGGGGGGAAGGGGACCCAGAAGGCTGAGGGGGGACAGGGACACAGAAGGCTGAGGGGGGGACGGGGACCCAGAAGGCTGAGGGGGGGACGGGGACCCAGAAGGCTGAGGGGGGACGGGGACCCAGAAGGCTGAGGGGGTCGGGGACCCAGAAGGCTGAGGGGGGACGGTGACCCAGAAGGCTGAGGGGGGACGGGGACCCAGAAGGCTGAGGGGGGACGGGGACCCAGAAGGCTGAGGGGGGACGGGGACCCAGAAGGCTGAGGGGGTCGGGAAACCAGAAGGCTGAGGGTGGTCGGGGACCCAGAAGGCTGAGGGGGGACGGGGACCCAGAAGGCTGAGGGGGGACGGGGACCCAGAAGGCTGAGGGGGGACGGGGACCCAGAAGGCTGAGGGGGGACGGGGACCCAGAAGGCTGAGGGGGGACGGGGACCCAGAAGGCTGAGGGGGGACGGGGACCCAGAAGGCTGAGGGGGGACGGGGACCCAGAAGGCTGAGGGGGGACGGGGACCCAGAAGGCTGAGATGGGACGGGGACCCAGAAGGCTGAGGGGGGACGGGGACCTAGAAGGCTGAGGGGGGACGGGGACCCAGAAGGCTGAGGGTGGACGGGGACCCAGAAGGCTGCGGGGTGACCGGGACCCAGAAGGCTGAGGGGGGACGGGGACCCAGAAGGCTGAGGGGGGACGGGGACCCAGAAGGCTGAGGGGGGCCGGGGACCCAGAAGGCTGAGGGGGGACGGGGACCCAGAAGGCTGAGGGGGGACGGGGACCCAGAAGGCTGAGGGGGGACGGGGACCCAGAAGGCTGAGGGGGGACCGGGACCCAGAAGGCTGAGGGGGGACGGGGACCCAGAAGGCTGAGGGGGGACGGGGACCCAGAAGGCTGAGGGGGGACGGGGACCCAGAAGGCTGCGGGGGGACGGGGACCCTGAAGGCTGCGGGGGGACGGGGACCCAGGAGGCTGCGGGGGGACGGGGACCTAGGAGGCTGAGGGGGCACGGGGATCCAGAAGGCTGCGGGGGGACGGGGACCCAGAAGGCTGCGGGGGGACGGGGACCCAGAAGGCTGAGGGGGGACGGGGACCCAGAAGGCTGAGGGGGGAGGGGACGGGGACCCAGAAGGCTGAGGGGGGACGTGGACGGGGACCCAGAAGGCTGAGGGGGGAAGGGGACGGGAACCCAGAAGGTTGAGGAGGTACGGTGACCCAGAAGGCTGAGGGGGGACGGGGATGGGGACCCAGAAGGCTGAGGGGGGGAGGGGACGGGGACCCAGAAGGTTGAGGAGGTATGGTGACCCAGAGGGCGGAGGGGGGACCGGGACGTGGACCCAGAAGGCTGAGGTGGGGGTGGGAACCCGGTTGCTTTGGGGGATCCGTATGCTTGAGGGGATCAGAGAACTGCGAGTGTGAGGGGGACCCGTGAGGTTGAGGGAGTCCCGGCCCCATGGATGGGAATGAGCAGGAAGGGGTGCTGCTCAGTGGGACGAGAATATCAGTTCACCACAGACTGTAAACTTTCAGTTCTGTAATGAGACGTCATTAACTATGACACCGACAGCCCAACCCTCTTTCTCCCAGTTTCACTGCAGACATTGGAAGACGGTCCTCTTTAAAATAATTCAAATACCCCTGGGCGCGGACCCGCCGAAGCCACAGATTAGAATCTGCATCTCAGATGGTGAAGTCTTCAGATTTTTCTTTAAAATATTGTTTACATTGTAAAACCATTTGGAAAGTGCATTAACATATATTGCAATGTTCAATTCAAAAGGAAAAACTAGCACTAAGCAAGGTTAAAAAAAAACACACAGGAATCAAGTGCCATCATCTTGGAGATGGATTTCACAGTGACTAAGGACAAGATTTGTTCTTGTCTCTACCTGTGCACACACGAGGATGAGAACAGTGTTTGAGATGCTCCAGCCAGAAAGAATTCCGATCCATATCCCCACGGTTTTATTCCTCGTATTTCAGATTGAAATAGCAGAGAATGAGAATCCAGGCAAAAGGACAGAAGCCCAGACCAAGCAACAATTTGAGCAGAAGGATTTAGTTCCACCGATAGAGAGAGAGAGAGAGTGGAAGGATACTGTCAGAATGCCCATAGGATTTAACCTGTTTAAAAGCAGGTGGCACAAATCTGTGCAGAGGGGCACAATTTAAAGGCGATTGCAGATGTTTGATTGGGAAGCTGCAGGAATTCAGCCCATCAGAATGAAGTAAATGCAATATCCAGAGAGAGAAACCTTGGGCTTTTCTCTGGAGTGATGCAGGAAGCTCATAGAGTGTTGGTGGAGGAGCAGGCAGTGCTGAGGAAACACAAGGCTGCTGAAGGACTTGTAGAAAGAGAACGTGCAGAAGACTGCGGGTGCCTGGAGTGCATGGCCGGGCAGGATGGTGTGGTCTGGAATAATAGGGACCTTTAACATTTAGACAGGCACATTGATGCAAGAAAAATAGTGGGTTTACGGGTGTGAGGGGTGAAAGGTTCAGTTTGTAGTAGGTTTGATCAGTTGTCTTGTGACACCAATACCCCTGAGCAAAAATCTCTACAAAAGTATGGACACCGCCCAGGACATCTCAGGTAAAAACCCGCCACATTTGAGAACATTTGCAGGGAACGCTGCTGTCAGAGAGCAGCAGCAATCAAGGATCCACATCACCCGCTCTGTTCGCACTGCTCCCATCAGGAAAGAGGTATAGCCAGGTTCAGGAACAGCAGCTACCCCTTCATCACGAGACTCAACACACATTCAGGGACTCATTTAAAGACTCTCCCTTTTGCACTTTGAATTTTTTCTCTCTCTATTGCAGTTTGTTTTCATATCCACATTTTCAGAGATTACAAGTAGATGAGTCCAGTTGGGGAAACTTGGTTTTGGTCTATATAATGGTTACATTCATCCCCTTTTATTGTTCATTTATATTAGTGTCTGGGCCCCTATGTGGTCCAGGTACAGCTGACAGACCTTTACTAAAGGGTCACGTTTATGTGATTTTTTTTTCCCGTAGGCAACAGCAGTTCATTTCCACAGCCCAGCGTGCTATCGGACATCCAGTTGATCGTGATACATCTTTTCGCGAAGGCCAGTGCTATTTTTATAAATGAGATTAGATATTTGGTTAAGTTGTCGCTTGTTTCCATGAAGATATTGCTCCAGGTCTCACGTGGAGGCCACTCCTGTGATCGTGGTTAATTTTTCTGTGCTTTCTTGCCAAAATGGCCTCACTTTCACGCACGACCACGTAGAAAAGTTTAATGAAGCTCATCATCCCATTGGCCTTCATTTTGGTTGAAGCACTGCATGCAGATTTTACAAAGCAGTCTGAAACCCTTTTTCCACGGGAATCCCAGTTCATTGGCCATGCAGTGTCTCAGGTTAGGAAGCCCTTGGTGCCATTTCCACTGGGACACAAGATTGCTTTTCCACTGAACACAACTCATCCCCGGGGAGCGGAGTGTTCTGCCTTCGACTGGAAACGGGTGATTCTCTGCTGTCTCTCTTCCACTGGTTTTACCATCAGGCCGACGTCGGCAAACGCCGAGGATATGAGTAGGGTTAGAGGTGGCGTGAAATGACATCGTTTGACACTGGCATTTGGACAGTGTCCCTTTTCCACTGGACCCTGTCCCAGTAAATTCCTGGGATTCGCCATGAGGGGCTGTACTTTTGAAGTTGAAACACTTTGCAGAGCAAAGTCTTGGAATTTAATTTCTTCAACTATGTACGCTATTCTGGCGCTCCATCCTGTAGGATGTAGATGGTTCCTTTCATAGCACCTGAATCAATTCCTGACTAATCACAGAGCACTTCTGGTGTAGGGATTGCTTCAAGTGGAATTTGAGTTTGAGAGCATTTTGAAAACCACAGGTCTAAGTTATAGGGAAAGGTTAAGCAAAATTTTTATTCTGCGGAGCATAAAAGGTTGAGGTTGGATTGGGTTGAGGTATTTAAAATTATTGGGGTATAGATTTGAGGTGGGTTGAGAGAAAGGGGCAGAAGTTTCGAGGAAATGTGAGGGGGGGACTTTCACTCAGAGTGGTGGGTGTGTGGAATGGACTTGCAGATGAAGTGGAGGAGGCAGGCTCAATATTAGCTCTTAAGGAGAAGTTGGATATGTATTTGGACAGGAAAGGAATGGAGGGTCAAGGGGCGAGTGTAGGTCAATGGGATTAGGTAGGACAAAGTGTTCGGCGTGGACTCGAAGGGCAAAGTTGGCCTATTTCGATGCTGTAATAGTTGGAGAGGTAAAACGTGTATGTGAACATTTTGGGTCCAGTGACCATAGATTAGTTTCCAATCAATTATGGATAAGAGTGGGGTCTGCTGCAACAGCACCACTCAATCAATGCACCGGACACAGTTAATCAGGAAAGATGTTTATTCAGACTTGTTCCTCTCTTAGGTCTCTTGCCCACGACCTTACCAGAGAGAGGGGGATCTTTTTCTCTTCTATCCATTAGTGACTGGTGTCATCCTCTGTTCTGCTAATATTTCAAACCAGCACTGAGCTCACGTTAAATGTTCCACTTGAAACTCAAACATGTTACAGACTAAACCAAGCCAGTCATCTTTGCTAAAATTAATGATGAGGGAGAAAATGAAGGGAATAGAAAGCAAGGGAGTAACAGGGAGAGGATGCAGAAAATAATGCAGGCTGAATGAGAGGGGAAAGAAATCAGGCTTCAGATGATTAAGGAAGACGAGGCGAAAGAAGGAGACCCTAGGACACTGCCACCCTATGTTGAGAATGAGGACTCAAAAGATTCCTTGTGGGCAAGGCTATCTGCATGTGCTTCCCAGCAGCCACCGTGACCAGTCCTGCATCTCACTTGATTCAATAAAAGGTGGTTTCAGACTTGGCTCTGACGTAAACAATTTGCTCATTTTCAAACCAACTTTCCTCCCTCCGTCATTGACGGCCGTGACACTGTGCACGAGTGAGGAAGATGGGGTGAAAGAACTTGAACTGAAAGTTACCTGCAGTAATTGGAAAGCTGCCTTCCAGAGAGCTTCAATCATGTCAATGTTTCACCAGTTGTTGGACTTTACCAGCGATGAAACAGCGTCCCACTCCCACAGTGTTTCCTGTTACTAACTTGGACAGGAGTAAAAAAATGATTCACACAAAGAATTATAAACCAGGGGAAAGATATACTCTGAAAACAACAAGAAATGTTGTTCATATCCCACTGTGCTCCCGACAGAAGTTAAAATCCAATGGGCTTCATGAACTATATCAGATCAACTCAAAACACATACGGAACTTAGCCCCAGATTATTCCCCCGCCCCCCGTCCTATTAAATGTTGAATCCTGTTGTGTGAAGAAGGAGTTGCCTGGAATGTTAGCCCATCCCAGAAAGCTCACCAGACTTGGACTGCAGATCAACACTTAAGGATGACCAGCCGCAGCTTCATTTAATGCAATGCTTATTTCCCCCCCCCCCCAGCAAAAATCTTCAGCATTGCTTCATTGAAACTGGTCTAATTCCAAATAAGATCAGCAATGTCTTTTGGACCGAGTACAAAAGAGAGAGAGCTGAGGTACCTTCGAAACCCAGAACCAAATACATGCAACATTCAGTGGCAGCTCTCCTTGCATCTAATCAAGCACTTTTGAGCCACTATGAACTGTTCCCCAAGAGAATTCATCCAACCATCCATGAGTGCATTCCTGTCAACTCGAAAGCCGAGAGGGGATTTGGTAGAGTATTTAAAATTACAAGAAGGATGGATAGAGTTGATGTGGATAGGCAATCCATTGCAAGTGGGAGAGATTGAAACAAGAGGTCTTGAGTTAAGAGGCAAAAGTTTTGAAGTAACGTGAGGGGGAACTTCTTGACTCAATGGTGGCTGAGTGGAGTGAGCTTCCGGGAGAAATAGTGAAAGCAGGGTCCATTTTGTCATTTAAGAGAAAATTGGAGGGGTGGGGAATGCAGAGAGGTGGTACTGGAGGAGAGTATTTAGTTCAGAGCAGACGAGAAGGGCCAAATGAGCTGTTTCTGTGCTGTAATTGTTCTAGGGGTAAAATGTGTGGCAGTAACTTGGAAGCTCAACATGAACCTTCCGACTCCTAAAATCAAGAAATTTAAGATGTTAGATTTTATTTGAAAGGTTTGGTAAATTTTTAAAAATACTATCCAGATGTTTTTTTCTTTTTTTCTTTACATCAGGAAAAATTAAATGAAATGGTTCTTGCAGTCAAGAGCAAGAGAATTCCTCCAATCCAGCCCTTGCCCACAAACACCCCCCCCCCCCCCCCATTCTGGGATCAACCCATCAGCAGCGTCCACTTCAGAGACAAACCTCAGGCACAAACATCCCAAAACCATCATCCCAAGACAAGGGGTTAATTTTTTTTAATCACTATGCATTCATTTGATGTTATTTCAAATAAAAAATTAGTTTTTAATGCATATGTGAAATTAAATAATTTAAAAAAAATAAGATGAATGAAGAATTATTTCAGGAATTATCAATCATCCACTACTCCCATTAACCCCAGACACCAGTACTGAATGAAAAACTAAACTGGCCAGATTGACTGAGTAAACACAGCTAAAATTGGCCAAAAGGTGCAGATGCCATCATTGATTTAAATGCAAGAGACACTGAGGACTGCATTGGGACAGAGATGGTCCATGGACAGCCAATACGGATGCCTTGGGGAACAAAGCCCGCACTGCCAGTTGGGATGAATTAGATTATGACATAAGCAAATATTAGATACCCCCCCCCCCCCCACAGAGAGACCCAGCCTTGATTTTCATTTTTTGTATTGATAGAGAGATCCCAGACTTCACCAAATGTACCGAGACCCCACAGCATGTTATCAGTTAAAGGCAACGTATTCCTCTCTAATGGAACTTTTACTACCTCTATTACAGGAAACATCCTCCCTGCCTCATTTGCCATTGGAACGTTAGGCCCGCTTGTCGTCACAAGGCCAGAAAACGCTTGAGTCAGAATACTGATCATCGTTTGAGGAGTGACGAAGGAATTTGTGAGCACGATAAGAATCCTGTTTCACTCTGGTCTGAGATTGGATGGTGAGTCCTCAGCTACACATCCCTGCAACACACTCTCCTTCGCCAACAACTGCCTCACACTCCTATTCACCCCACCAGCTCTGTGCATTCCCCCTCATTCACCTGCGATTTTCCCCCCCACAAACCCCTGTTAACCTGCCACCTCCACTGAAGAGTGGGTGAACACACAAACCCCTTACAGACGGGGCCAGATTTGATCCAGAGTCATTGACTTAACAGGACCATAACACCACCTGTGGCATAAATATTCCCAAACCAATGCTCTAGGGCACTGGGAGAGCAAACAGCTCAAATTCTGCATTTGAGAAGTTTGAACTGCTGCACAACCATCAGGATCAAAGAAAACCCTAGTTTGCTTAGTTTTCAGCTGTCATAGACCACAAAAGGCTTCCAAACCAAAATTCAAAAGACAAGCCCCACAAACAAACAAATCTCTCATAAAGCTCTAACACTCCCCTATCTAGAAGTATCATCTCCTCAAACATCTCAATGCCACAGGTGAGAAAACTGTTTTAACTCCCACTCCAAATTAAAAAGGTGCTATTCCCTTAATTGCAGCTCTCTTGAAGGGCGGAGATGGGCCTTGTTTAAAGGGCCAGCCACAATTTACTGAGATATTTCACACCTGAATTAATTGTCCTCCTGATTCCAGCTCAGGGTTTAAAACAGCCCCACTCTAGTCACTTGCAGGTTTCAGGCAGAGATGAGGTGATGCTGCCATCAGAGGAAGGTAGGAAGCCTGGTTTTACTGTGGCTGCTTTTTCTGGGGTGGTTCTTTGAGTTGTTGGGGTGAAAGGAATCCGGTGTTTGTGGGTCGTTTGCAAACTGGTGTTCCATGTGGTTCGTGGGTATTGAGCCAGAGAAATGTGTTGCTTTAATGTGTGTGGTTTATGGTGCCTGCAACTTTAGCTCTTGTCTTGGGATGATGGTTTTGGGATGTTTGTGCCTGAGGTTTGGCTCTGAAGTTGTCGGACTCTGGCTTTCCCTTACTCTTAATTTAGTCTGTATGTGGTCTGAGTCCAGCGTGTTCTTTGAATGAAGAGATAGGAGAAGGTATTCAGTTCAACAGTCAATTTATTACACAGCACAAGAATAAAACTTAACAGAGCTCTGGGTCAGTCGTTAGTTCATAGGTCACCTGCACAGTGAGCTATTCCCCAAGACTGACCCCTATTGTCCAGTTGGCTCAGTTTATATAGATCAACCTTATCATACTGAACAAAAGTTGGCTTCCTTTGCTAGATCTTTTTGCACAAGGGTTATCACAAGTCATCTCCTGTTTTGCAGATATCTGGGGTGTAGCGCTCCCATCTTAATCCTCCAGGCCAGACTATCCTGTTGTTTTGATCAGAAATTAATTCATCACCAGATATTTCTAATCACCATTCTGTTCCTGTCTGGCCAATTTCTGCTGTTCTCTTTAACACCTCCTCATGCCTTAATCTTCCTCCTAGACTGGTTTTCCATTTCCTTGGTTTCTTGCAGGCCATTCTTTGTTCTGGTCTGGCCTGTGTCTCCTGTGCTACTCACCACCTCCTTCAGTTGGAGCTTTCTTCCTAAATCGTTTTATGAATTTCCTCTCCCTGTATTTGGGAGCAGACAATTTTGCTCAGCCAACTTCGCTCCATGCTGTGATTGCCACTTAATCACATTCCTCTTTTTCCCTGAACCATGCAGTACATATCAACTTATTAATTAATCATTTCTTTCATAATGTTTTAACCCCTAGATTCCAACAAAGTGTAGGCTGCTGATGGTTTGATCCCAGAATTGGGGTGGGGAGGGGGGCGGGGGGTGTTATTTGTGGGCAAGGGCTGGTTTGGAGGCTGCAGGGAATTCTTTTGCTCTTGACTGTAAGAAGCATTTCATTTAATTTTTACTGATGTAACCATCTTACCTTACGTGTGTGTAATATTGCACTATGTTACAGGACAGTCAGTCGAATTTTGATCTTGGCATGTTTAACAGAAAATGACAGTGACCCAGGTTCAAATCTGTCCCTTGTGTCAGGATTTTCCCCCCATCACCTTTTACAAAATGGCAAGGTGAACAGGGGCATTTGTGTGGGTCAGGGTTTTTTTTTAATTAATTTTTAAGAGTTAGTTATATTCTTGTTAATTTTACAAGAATATAATTCAAATCCCGATACATGTGGTTGATTAATACAAATTGAGATCTACCCAGACCCACCCTCTCCACATCCCATATGAGGGACCAGAGATCTTCAACAGATGTTTTATTTAACCATAATATTGTGAATATTTCAAAACTTCACTTCAACCCACCTTTAGGAAATGTGGGCTCCAAAGATAGAATGTTCATCTCGTGAACGATACATTATTTTCTTGTGGTGAACAGTTCCGAACCTCAGCCAGTTTGCAAGATATGGCCACACACTTTCTAGCTGTACAATTTGCAGCAATTTACACCTGGTAAATATTCAGTTCTAATTTAAATTTAATTCCTTAACATTTCTTTCTCATGGATCCTGTGGGAATTTAAAAAAAAATACTTATTTCAACCAAGCTGCCCAACTTTAGGACATTGCCAAGTCAAATGCAGAAAAGTACAAATGACTTGTTAACATTTGAAACAAATCCGATTCCATGTATTTTCTTTTGAGGTGTCTGGTGAATAAAATTGTATTGAACCAGTCTATCTCATTTATAACGATCAGTCCATTTTCTATGTTCAAATCTCCATCCCATCTTTGCCTCAGTTTATGAATTCCTAATTTCTCAGCTTTTGCAGTCATTTCTACATTACTGAATAAATTTATATTCCCATGACCTGTTTCAGATGGTCAGGGCTTGTTATGACCTGTTACTGTTCTATCTGCCACTGTATTTTACATTTTGCATATCCTCTTCCTAAAGACAAGGAAAGGACTTCTTCTTGGTCATCTAATCTCATGTACCAGTTAGGGTTAGGGAACACAAAAAAATCAACAGGAGTCTGGAAGAGTTGCTCACAGTTCACGTTAGTAATCATTCTCTGCCTGCCTGATTTCTGGTTTCCAATTTACCCAAATGTCTTAATTTCATAGCAGTCTTAAATTCTTCACTTCAAAGCAGAAACAATGCCATTCAGGGTCTGAGTGGTGCTGGGGGCTTATTGCAGCCTTTGGATCAGGTCTAACAATTTGCACCATTGTTTTGAAGATCAGGCAGGCATTTGGATATGTATGGCTCAGTAGAGGAGGTGAGAATTGATCCCTGTCTGGAATGTGCTTTTTAACTCTCTTTCCCAGCTTTCTGCCAAAGTGGTTTCTTCATCATAATTCCCAGAAGAAGATATTCTACAGCTAATATTCCACACACTTCACCAAATGAGGGTAGTTGTGGGAAAAAGAAGTTCCTGTCTGTGTGGATGGACAATTTAAGGGTGAAAAAATGACCTGATGTCCACATATAGTAACTCAACCAAATTCTGTAAGGACACAAATGCTGGAGAAGCTCATCTGATCAAGCAGTGAACCTTTATAGAGTACAGATACTCGTAGCCCTGTTAAAAGGCACAAGCCTGAAACACTGGTTGTGTATCTTTTTTTAAACTTTATTTATGAACATATAAAATACATAGTAAACAAAATAAACCAACCTCCCAAAAAAAACTATATTCCATCCCCCCTCCCCATAATTACCCCCCCCAAACTCCCTCGACTGAGGGAGAGAAAAATCATATCAATTCGTTGCGGCAGAATGAAAACACCAAACCTAATTTTCCACGTCATCGCAATGCATTTACTGGCCACTGCTAATACTAACTGAATAAACTCAATTTGAGGTTTATCCATTCTTAATCCCGTTGTTCAAGTTGTAATATATCGCATTAGAAAAAGCAGTGGATCGAACATAAAAAGAGTTTCTTTAAAGTAGTTTCAAATAAATCCTCAAAGGCTTAACTTTATCACACAACCAGATAGACAAAAAAAAGTATTAATTTGAATCCCACAATGAAAACATTAGTCTGAATGACTAAATCCTTATCTTTTTTTCCTGGAGTTAAATACAACTGATGTAAAAAAAAATTATAATTCACCCAATTATATCGCACATTCATCAATTTAATCCACCATCTTCACACATAGTAAGTAGTCCGTTCTTCTTGGGTTAATTCTAAAGAAGAATCTCCCATTTAATCTAAAGTTGGTTTAGCCATTTTCTGTTGTCACAAACATTTCTGAAATAGATCCCTTTTTTTGCCCCATTTACAATTTTCAATTTTAGTTAACTTGGGTATCTTCAATTCCCGCCCAAATCCACCTGTGACAGCACTTGCATGGAATGACACCCGTTTACCATGTCCCTCTGTTCAACCTCACTCCTCAGTGCCCGACCGTTCACCGTGTCTATCTTTTTTTGGTTTGCCCTTCAAAATGTGACACCTCACACTTGTCTGCATTAAATTCCATCTGCCCTTTCTTCAGCTGGTCCAGATCCTTCTGCAAGATTTCCTGGCTGTCCACAACTCCTCCGTTCTTGGTGTCACCTGCCAACTTGCTAATCCAATTCACCACATTATTGTTCCAGCACCTATCCCTGAGGCACATCTCTCATCACAGGCCTCCAGTCTGAAGAGCAATTGGTCTCACCAACTCACTGGCTTCTCCTGCACAGCCGTGGTTTCACATCCAAAATACAGAGGACATATGGATGGATGTTAAAATTCTCAAAGGTACATTAGTTAAAATGGTGTCAAATCACAAGGAACAGAAGTTGGCCATTCATGCCACTGTGTCTGCTATCCCCTGATCTAAACAGTTCTCGCCTCTCATTCCAAGTTATGGCTTTTTCCCCTGATCCCTTGATACCCTGACTCATTAAACATCTATTAATTCCGCCACCCCCCCCCCCCACCACTTAAACTCTCTTAACAATCCAGCAACAAATTCCATGACCTTCTGGTGAAATAAATTTCTCATCTGCTTTAAATAGGTACCTTCCAATTCTAAGACAATGTCTTTTTATCCAAGGGAAACATTATTCACATCTACTGTCCAATCCTTTCAGCATTGGAAAGGTTTCTGAAATCTCCTCTCCTTCTTCTATACTCCAATGAAGAGTGGAGATATATCATCCTGGTAAATCTCTGCTCTCTCTCCAACATCAGCACATCCTTTTTAAGATAAACTTCGCAGTTCTCCAAATGAGGTCTCTCCCATGCCCTATCAACACCTCCCTACCCTAGAAACAAAGGCCAACATAGAATTTGCTTTCTTTTCCTGCCGATCCAACCTGGTGGTTACCCACTCACTATGTTTTCCTGAACGAGAACCCCCCAAGTCCCTTGACACTTGAAATAATTACATGTAATTTCTGTAACAAATTTGAAATTTTTGGAAAGATTTGGGAATCCTATTTATAAACTGTAGGAATTAAGTTGTAATCGCCCAACCTGAACCTTCTGACTCCTAAAATCAAGAAAATTTGTTAGATTTTATTTGATAGTTTTTTAGTAATTTTTTTATAAATACTTTCCAGATGTTATCTATCTTTTCTATTGGGTTGTTGGGCAGGGGGAATTAAAAAAAATACTATGTATTAATTTTTCGTTATCTTTGAATGAGAAATTTACGTACGCATTTAATGCATGTGAAATTAAAATTTTCAAAGAGAAGCTTAACATAACGTAATACATTTTGCTTATTTTCAAGAGTTGTGGAGAGTGAGGAGGGTTTTCATGGAGTACAAAAGGATTTGGACTGTTTGGAAAGATGGCAGATGGAGTTTAATATAGGTAAGTGTGAGGGGCTTTATTTTGGTAAGAATAACCAAGACGTATGCAGTGAAGGGGAGGGCATTGAGGAACAGAGGGATCTTGGAAGAATGGTTCAATAGACAATAGGAGCAGGAGTAGGACCTTCTGCCTGTCGAGCCTTCAGTGACCGCCATTTCACAGATCATGGCTGATCACTACTATCAGTACCCCTTTCCAGCCTTATCCCCATAACCCTGAACTCCTTTGCCCACAAGAGTCTTATCTAACTCTCTTTTGAACATAATCAGCGAATCTGCCTCTACCACCCTCTGTGGCAGAGCATTCCACAGATTCACACTTCTCTGAGTAAAACAATGTTTTCTCATCTCCGTCCTAAAGGGCCTACCCTGTATTCTTAAACTATGCCCTCTAGTCCTCGTCTCCCCCATCACTGGGAACAAGTAATCCGACTTCACCCTGTCCATCCCCCTGATAATTTTGTACACCTCAATCATGTCCCCCCTCATTCTTCTAAACTCCATCGGATACAAGTCTAGTTTTTCTAGCCTTTCAGCATATGTCAACCCCGCCATCGCTGGAACTAACCTTGTAAATCTGCGCTGCACATCCTCTATTGCTAGTATGTCCTTCCTCAAAATTGGAGACCAGTACTGGGTGCAATACTCCAGGTGGGGTCTCACCAGGGCCCTGTACAACTGCAGAAGGGCGTCTCTGTTCCTATACTCCAATCCCCTCTTTATGAAAGCCAACATGCCATTTGCCCATTTCACAGCTTTCTGAACGTGCATGTTAGCCTTCAGTGACCGGTGAACAAGTACACCCAGATCCATTTGCTCCTCCCCACTCCCGAGCTTGTCTCCATTTAAATAATACTCAGCTTTCCTATTATTGCCCCCGAAATGGATAACCTCACATTTGCTCACATTGAACGTCATCTTCCATTCAGCAGCCCACACCCCCAACCTGTCCCTCTGCATTTTCCTGACATCCTCCTCACACCCCACACCACCACCCCGTTTAGTGTCATCTGCAAATTTGCTCATGTTATTAATAATCCCCTCATCCAAATCATTTACATAAATTACAAACAACTGAGGACCCAATACCGATTCCTGCGGCAATCCACTCGTCACATCCTGCCATCCTGAAAAAGACCGGCTTACTCCAACCCTTTGTTTCCTATTTCTTAACCAATTTCCTATCCATGTCAGCACCTTACCTCCAATTCCATGCTCCCTGATCTTGCCCACTAGTCTCCCGTGCGGTACCTTATCAAAGGCCTTCTGGAAGTCCAAATACACCACATCCACTGGCTCTCCCAAGTCCACCCTCTTTGTCCCATCCTCGAAAAATTCCAGAAGGTTAGTCAAGCATGACTTACCCTTAAGGAATCCATGCTGACTAGCCCTTATACTATTATTTCTGCCTAAGTGTTCTGCTATTACTCCTTTTATGATAGATTCCAGTATCTTCCCCACCACTGACATCAGGCTGACCGGTCTATAATTTCCCGTTTTCTCCCTCCCTCCGTTCTTAAAAATCGGCACCACATCAGCCACTCTCCAATCCTCAGGGACCTCCCCCGAATCTATGGAACTTTGGAAAATGTCGACCAGTGCCTCCACAATTTCCATAGCAACTTCTTTAAGCACCCTGGGATGCAGCCCATCAGGCCCTGGGGTTTTATCAGCCCTCAGTCCCAACAATTTACTCACAACCTCCTGCTTCTAGATCCGGATATCCATTAGATCCCCTACTTCCCCAGGAAAGTTCCCCAAGTCTCTTGATACCGCATGACCACTACCCCCTAACTGTCCATAACCTATATCCTCCTTGGTGAAGACAGATGCAAAGTATTTGTTAAATTCCTCAGCCAACTCCTTGTTTCCGGTAATAATTCCACCCTTTTCCATTCTTAATGGACCAATTGTAGACAGAACCAATTTCTTCCTCTTCACATATTGAAAAAAGCTTTTGCTATCCTCCATTATATTATTTGCTAATTTCCTCTCGTACTTCATTTTCCCCTCTCATGACTTTCTTAGTTACCCTCTGATGCTCTTTGAAGGTTTCCCAATCCTCTAACTTACCACTCCGCTTCGCTATCTTATACTTACTCCCTTTGGATTTGATAGTGCACTTGATTTCATTAGTTAGCCACGGCTGCCATTTGCATCTCCTAGAGCCTTTCCTCCACTTTGGAATAAATTTGTCTTGAATCCTGTAAAAAATGTCCAAAAATACCTGCCATTTTCCCCAGTTGTCCTCCCAGCTAGTGTATCTTTCCATTTTATTTTGGCTAGCTCCTTCCTCATAGCTGCATAATCCCCTTTATTTAACTGCAGTACAGATGCTTCCGACTTCCTTTCTTTTTCCCTTTCTAATTGCAGCTCAAAAGTAACCATACCATGGTCACTATTCCCTATGGCACCCCTACATCGAGGTCACTTATTAACTCTGCGTCGCTGCACAGCACCAAGTCCAGAATCGAGTTCCCCCTGGTATGTTCCTCCACTAGCTGCTCCAAGAAAGTATCTCGTAGACATTCAATAAACTCACTCTCTTGTGTTCCTCCCCCCGTCTGATTATCCCAGTCCACCTTCATGTTGAAGTCCCCCATAACTACCGTATTGCTACCACTTTGACATGCCACTCTTAATTCCTGATTTACACTGCCACCGATATCTGAGCTACTTTTCGAAGGCCTGTAAATGACCCCCATTATGGTCCTCATGCCTTTACAATTTCTTAATTCTATCCAAACAGACTCTACCCACGTGTTTCAATGTCTTTCCTTTCAAACGCCTGAATTTCATTTCTTACCAACAGAGCTACCCCACCCCCCCTTCCCAACTTTCTGTCTTTTCTATAGGACGTGTACCCGGGAACATTGATTTCCAAATCCGTTCGTGGGAATTCGGTCGTGTCCACAGGAAAAAGGGAATCTCAGGGTTGGATGTGATGTCGTGTATGTTCTCTGCCAATCAATGGGAAATCTCCAAATCTTCAATCTTGGTGCAAGAGCCCACGAGGTACAAACCAACCATCTCCTGTCCAAGCTGCAGATTGCAAGGGCTGTAAAGTGCTGCCACCGCCTGTTCACACCGAGTACTGCATGCATGAAGCAAGGGAGAGAGAGAGAGAGAGATAGGTATAATACCACCACCTGGTGTCCGGACTCGCGAACTACAGGATACATGATTTTTATTTTTCATGGGAGTGTCGGAGAATGAGAGGAGACTTGATTAAGGTTAACAAAATAGAGCAAGATGGATAATATGGAGCTCCAATGAACAGGGAGGTCTCACCTGTGAAGGAGCAAGTGTGAGATCTCCCAGTTCATTCTTGCTCGGGCAGTGGTGGCCAATTCAAGACAGCTCCAATTAGGGGAAGAGAATATGCTGTTTCAGGTCATGGGTTTGAAACGGTTTCCCCAGTTGTGCCATTCAGACTCAAGAGAGCAGATGCTTGCAGACAGGAAGGAAACCTAGTTTTATTGTGGAGAATTGCTTGTTTTTTGGGGTGAAGGTTGTTTGTGGTCTGAGATTCCTAAATATTTTACAATGGAAGCAGCACTTTTCCTTGTGCCTGATTGCTACATAGCGGGTAAAATCTCTCAAATCTATCGCTCAGCCAGTACTTTTGGTCATTGATTTGGAGAGAGAGTGATGGCTTGGCAATATTTATAGCATGGTGAGTCCAAAGCTCTCAAAGTGACAGTGTGGAAGGAGTTTGTCTGTTCTTTGTGTTTCCTGCCACCCTTGAGAACTTAAAAAGTGTCCGTGAATTGTGGTATTGGTGAGACACAAGCTTGTTTTGCCCTCTTTTTGTTCTGTATGTCTATAAAGTTTCAGTTTAGGGATAAAATGTCCAGACACTGTTCTGTTCAAAAGTCTAGTAACCAAATCAGATTCTCCCGAGTTCTTGTCATGGATATGCATCAAGAAGCCTGTTTAGCAGCAGTCGTGTTGCATTAGAGGTGCACATACAATTTTCAAAAATAATGAGTTTGAAACCAGAAAAAGATCAGGTCGTGCCCAAAGGTTCATCTGTGCTGTTGAATTGAATTGATGCCCCCAGGTCCAGAATGTGCACTTCCACCCCATGGTCTTGAGCTTCCCAAATCGCCAATGAACTTACGGCCCCCTTGAGCTGTGGAGTGTGGGAGGAAATCCACATGGACACCGAGAGGATGTAGAAACTTCTTGCAGTCAGTGCTGACTTGATCCTGGGGTGACTCGTGCTGGAGAGGTGGGACTACTGTCCTGCCTTCACCTTGTGATGGCTGATTTTTGTCTGTTGGTGGATGGACGTCTGACATGATATTCCCTTGGCCTTGAGGGAAAGAAGAGTAGAAATTGCAAGGGCTCTGACAGAAATATTTAAAACCTGTTTGTCCACGGGTGAGGTGCCAGAGGAATGGATGTAATCTAATGTTCCCTTGTTTAAAAACGGCTTCAAAAGCCAACCAGGTGAGCCTGACAGTGATAGGTTAATTATTGGAGGGTAATCAGAGAGTACCTCGAAAAGAATCTGTTCAAATAGCTGGCCTTGATCAACCATAGCATAGAATACGGGAGTCGGGCAGTGAGGTTGAGACTAGACAAGATATTGGTGAGGCCCTGTTGAGAGTACTGTGTGCAGTTCTGGTCACCAAATGAGAGGAAAGCTATCAACAAAGTCGAGAGGGTGCAGAGAAGATTTAAGTCAATGTTACCTGGATATCAGCAACTAGATTACAAAGAAAGATTGAGCAAATGAAGTCTTTATTCTTTGGATTGGAGATGGTTGAGAGGGGATTTGATCGAGGTCTTTAAAATTACTAGGAGGATAGAACGAGTTGATGTGGATAGACTTTTTTCATTGCGGGAGCAGAGATTGAAACAGGAGGTAAAAGTTTGGAAGTAACATGAGGGGGAACTTCTTTACTCAGAGTGGTGGCTGAGTGGAGTGAGCTCCCGGGAGAAATAGTGGCGGCAGGGTTCATTTTGTCATTTCAGGGAAAATTGGAGGGGAGGGGAATGCAGAGAGGTGGTACGAGAGGAGAGTATTTAGTTCAGTGCAGAGAAGAAGGGCCAAGTGACCTGTTTCTGTGCTGTAATTGTTATAGGGTTAAAATGTGTGGCAGTCACTTGGAAGTCCGATGCGTATTTGGGAATGGGTCGATGGCCACACTGAAATAGGCCGTTGATTCCCACTTGAAATAATTACATCGAATTCACGGAACAAATTTGAATTTCTCTTTTGAAGATTTGGGATATGTATTTACCAATTGTCGGAATTAAGTTTTAACCACCCAACACGAACTTTCTGACTCCTAAAACCAAGAAAACCAAGATTTTATTTGAGAGTTTTGGTCAATTTTTATAAATACTATCTAGATGTTTTCTCTCTTTATTGTTTTCTATTGGGTAGCTGTGGGAGGGGTTACTTTTGAAATCACTATTCATTAATTTTATCTTATTTTCAAATAAGAAATTTAAGTTTTTTAATGCATATGTTAAATTAAATGTAAAAATGTTACAAATAAGATGAATGAAGAATTGTTTCAGGAACTGGCGATCTTCCACGAGTGCCGTCAACCCCAGGAAGCAGGAATGTGTGAACGAAACACAAAACTGGCCAGAAGAACTGAGGAAACACAGCTAAAAGTGTCCAAAAAGGTGCTGATGCCATCTTGATTTTAATGCAGGTGACACCGAGGAATGCGTTGGGGCAGAGATGGTCTATGGGCAGCCAATACGGACGCCTTGGGGAACAAAGCCCGCACCACCAGTAGGGATGGATAATGGTGGGTAATGAATAAGCATATATTAGAGACACCGAGAGAGAGCGACACACACATACCCAGACAGACAGACACACACACACAGACACAGAGAGACAGATACACACACACAGACACACACAGAGACACACACAGACACACACGTAATATTTGCTTAAGTTGTCGTTTGTTTCCATGAAATTACCTCAAAGATATTGCTGCGGGTCGACTGTGGAGGCCACTCCTGTGATCGCGGTTCGTTTTACTGCGCTTTTTTGGCCAAAATGGCCACACTTTCACGCACGACCACGCCGTACATGGAAAGATTAATGATGCCTGGCGTCCCATTGGCCTGAAATATTCTATTAAATTTTATTAAAATGTTCAAAAAAAAGCTTAACATAATGTAATACATTTTGCTTATTTTCAAGTTGTGGAGAGTGAGGAGGGTTTTCATGGACTACAAAAGGATTTGGACTGTTTGGAAAGATGGCAGATGGAGTTTAATGTAGGTAAGTGTGAGGTACTTTAATTTGGTAAGAATAACCAAGACGTATGCAGTGAAGGGGAGGGCATTGAGGAACAGAGGGATCTTGGAGGAATGGTTCAATAGACAATAGGAGCAGGAGTAGGCCCTTCGGCCTGTCGAGCCAGCACCACCATTTTACAGATCATGGCTGATCACTACTATCAGTACCCCTTTCCAGCCTTATCCCCATAACCCTTAACTCCTTTGCCCAATAGACTCTTACCTAACTCTCTTTTGAACATAATCAGCGAATCTGCCTCTACCACCCTCTGTGGCAGAGCATTCCACAGATTCACACTTCTCTGTGTAAAAAAATGTTTTCTCATCTCCGTCCTAAAGGGCCTACCCTGTATTCTTAAACTATGCCCTCTAGTCCTCGTCTCCCCCATCACTGGGAACAAGTAATCTGACTTCACCCTGTCCATCCTCCTGATAATTTTGTATACCTCAATCATGTCCCCCCTCATCCTTCTAAACTCCATCGGATACAAGTCCAGTTTTCTAGCCTTTCAGCATATGTCAACCCCGCCATCCCTGGAACTAACCTTGTAAATCTGCGCTGCACACCCTCTATAGCTAGTATGTCCTTCCTCAAAACTGGAGACCAGTACTGGACGCATTACTCCAGGTGGGGTCTCACCATGGCCCTGTACAACTGCAGAAGGGCGTCTCTGTTCCTATACTCCAATCCCCTCTTTATGAAAGCCAACATGCCATTTGCCTTCTTCACAGCTTTCTGAACCTGCATGTTAGCCTTCAGTGACCGGTGAACAAGTACACCAAGATCCATTTGCTCCTCCCCACTCCCAAGCTTGTCTCCATTTAAATAATATTCAGCTTTCCTATTATTGCCCCCGAAATGGATAACCTCACATTTGCTCACATTGAACGTCATCTTCCATTCAGCAGCCCACACCCCCAACCTGTCCAAGTCCCTCTGCATTTTCCTGACATCCTCCTCACACCCCACACCGCCACCCTGTTTAGTGTCATCTGCAAATTTGGTCATGTTATTAATAATCCCCTCATCCAAATCATTTACATAAATTACAAACAACTGAGGACCCAATACCGATCCCTGCGGCACTCCACTCGTCACATCCTGCCATCCTGAAAAGGACCGGCTTACTCCAACCCTTTGTTTCCTATTTCTTAACCAATTTCCTATCCATGTCAGCACCTTACCTCCAATTGCATGCTCCCTGATCTTGCCCACTCGTCTCCCGTGCGGTACCTTATCAAAGGCCTTCTGGAAGTCCAAATACACCACATCCACTGTCTCTCCCAAGTCCACCCTCTTTGTCACATCCTCGAAAAATTCCAGAAGATTTGTCAAGCATGACTTACCCTTAAGGAATCCATGCTGACTAGCCCTTATACTATTATTTCTGCCTAAGTGTTCTGCTATGACACCTTTTATGATAGATTCCAATATCTTCCCCACCACTGACGTCAGGCTGACCGGTCTATAATTTCCCGTTTTCTCCCTCCCTCCCTTCTTAAAAATCGGCACCACATCAGCCATTCTCCAATCCTCAGGGACCTCCCCCGAATCTATGGAACTTTGGAAAATGTCGACCAGTGCCTCCACAATTTCCATAGCAACTTCTTTAAGCACCCTGTGATGCAGCCCATCAGGCCCTGGGGTTTTATCAGCCCTCAGTCCCAACAATTTACTCACAACCTCCTGCTTCTAGATCCGGATATCCATTAGATCCCCTACTTCCCCAGGAAAGATCCCCAAGTCTCTTGATACCGCATGACCACTACCCCCTAACTGACCATAACCTATATCCTCCTTGGTGAAGACCGATGCAAAGTATTTGTTAAATTCCTCAGCCATCTCCTTGTTTCCGGTAATAATTCCATCCTTTTCCATTCTTAATGGACCAATTTTAGACCGAACCAATTTCTTCCTCTTCACATATTTAAAAAAGCTTTTGCTATCCTCCATGATATTATTTGCTAATTTCCTCTCATACTTCATTTTCCCCTCTCTTATGACTTTCTTAGTTACCCTCTGATGCTCTTTGAAGGTTTCCCAATCCTCTAGCTTCCAACTCCACTTCTCTATCTTATACTTACTCCCTTTGGATTTGATATTGCACTTGATTTCATTAGTTAGCCACGACTGCCATTTGCATCTCCTAGAGCCTTTCCTCCACTTTGGAATAAATTTGTCCTGAATCCTGTGGAAAATGTCCAAAAGCACCTGCCATTTTTCCCGAGTTGTCCTCCCAGCTAGTGTATCTTTCCATTTTTATTTTGGCTAGCTCCTCCCTCATAGCTGCATAATCCCCTTTATTTAACTGCAGTACAGATGCTTCCGACTTCCTTTCTTTTTCCCTTTCTAATTGCAGCTCAAAAGTAACCATACCATGCTCACTATTCCCTAATGGCTCTCCTACATCGAGGTCACTTATTAACTCTGCGTTGCTGCAATGTACCAAGTCCTGAATCGACTTCCTCATGGTATGTTCCTCCACTAGCTGCTCCAAGAAAGTATCTCCTAGACATTCAATAAACTCACTCTTGTGTTCCTGCCCCCATCTGATTATCCCAGTCCACCTTCATGTTGAAGTCCCCCATAACTACTGTATTGCTACCACTTTGACATGCCACTCTTAATTCCTGATTTATACTTCTACCGATATCTGAGTCAATTTTCGGAGGCCTGTAAATCACCCCCATTATGGTTTCATGCCTTTACAATTTCTTAATTCTATCCAAACAGACTCTACCCACCTGTTTCAATGTCTTTCCTTTCAAACGCCTGAATTTCATTTCTTACCAACAGAGCTACCCCACCTCCTCTTCCTAACTTTCTGTCTTTTCTATAGGACTATCTTGGGTAAACTTGTACCTTTCACTTTGTTTGTTTTAGATTGGTCACAGTGTTTGAGCTTCCGAAAGAAAATAGAGACACACACCGAGAGCAGTTCAGTCTACACAAATGTTTATTCCAAATATAAAGCAGGTTTCAAACTACAATATGCAAGCCTGCCTAATCATACTTAACAACGCCTGGACTGGTCCCAACTGCCGAAGCGAGGCAATGACGGCACACTTGTAGTAGGCTGCCGGGGCGCCGGTAGCAGCTCCTTCACCTCCCCCGACCGGGACGTTGCTCGGACTCTAGCTGTTCTTCCTTCTTGACAAAGGATGTTCCCATCCCTCGGAGAGTCTAAACTTCAGCAGCAGGACCACAGACTTTTATACCCCAAAAACAATTAATCATGCACCCACTCCCTCTAACATTTGTCAGTCAAAATCAAAGCTGAGCATACTATTCTACAATTTAGAAGATGAATTATTATGGAGAAGGATGCTATGATATCCTGGTTTATCTCGTAGATACAAAGACTTATTGAAACTTTTAAGGCTTTAGCAATACCGTGCCATCCTGTATTTCGGAAAGAACAATTAATCATGCACCCACTCCCTCTAACATTTGTCAGTCAAAATCAAAGCTGAGCATACTATTCTACAATTTAGAAGATTGATTATTATGGAACCAGGATGCTATGATTTCCTGGTTTATCTCGTAGATACAAGGACTCATTACAACTTCTTGAGCAAGACAGGTTGTGACCAAAACGTCAATTTCAGAGTGTCGTATTTGACAACTGCTTTCCCTGGGCCTCACGGTGGAATTCCATTTCAAAGTGTATCTTCAGATAAATCCCCATGGCTGAGTTTAATTACATCTGCTAATTCTGAAAGTAAGGTGACCTGAGTGTGGCCCCAGTGTTGTCAGTTTCACATAAGCAAGGAAGCATCTGAGCACATGGTTTTAACCCTCCATTACAAGGACGTGTACCCGGGAACATTGATTTCCCAATCCCGCCTTTCCCGCAGCCATGTCTCCGTAACTCCGACAACGTCATAACCTCCCATTGCCATTCGCGCCTCAAGCTCATCCCTTTTATTCCTTACACTCAGTGCATTCATACACAATACCTTGATACCATATCTCCTTTCTCCCTCCATCTTTGTTCTCGATGCACTTGCCCCTACTCTCCTATCACTTTTAGTTCCCTTTTTCCTTACTGTTTCACCGTCTAACAGAACCACTCCTATATTCACTCTCCTATCTGCTTCCCTATCAGTCCAGTTCACTTCCCCCTACCAAATTCGTTTTAAATTTGAAGGTGGATTCCAATGGAGATAGAAGGCTTTGGGTACGCTGGCCTTTATAAATCATAGCATGGAATATAGGATCTGGGGAGGTGATGTTCAGAGTGTTGGTGAGGCCAACTTTGGAGTATTGTATGCCATTCTGGTCTCCAAATTATAGGAAGGATATCAATAAGGTAGAGAGAGTGCAAAGAAGTTTGACGAAAATGTTGCCTGGATTGCAGTATTTTGAATACGTAGAAAGATTGAGTAGACTGGAACTTCATTCAGTGGAGCAGAGAGGGTTGAGCGGGGATTTGATAGAGGTATTTAAAATTATCAAGGGAATAGATAGAGTAGCTGTGAATAGGCTCTTTCCCCTAAGGGGAGCAGAGATTGGAACAAGGGGTCATAAGTTAAGGGGCAAAACTTGAGAAGTAATACAAGAGGATGCTTCACTCAGAGTGGTGGCTGAGTGGAATGATCTACTGGAAGAAGTTGCGCCAGGGTCAATTCTGTCATTTAAGATGAGGTTATATGAGTACATGAATGCGAGGGGGTGGGAGGGTTATGGGAAAGGGAAGTAGGTAGGTGGAACTCGTGGAGTTTCACGTAAATCGGTGCTTTAGATGCCATGAGCAAGTTGGCTCTTTCTTGCACTCGACTTGATTACGTGAAACCTTTCTGGGTTAGAATCAAGGAACTTATTAAAATTTAAACTTTCACTTGATCCTAAGGTATTGTTATTGGGTTATATGAAGAAATTGAGTTTAGAATTAAAATTAGATGAGTCTCAAATTGCTCTTTGAGATTGGCTTTAGCTGGGGCTAGAAAATGATGAGTATTCAATGGTGGCATTCAGAAAGGAGGTCTTGTATTCCATTGGAAAAGATAACGTATAATACAAGCCTCGTCTACCAGTGGAAATATTAAACAGGCAGAATACTATTCATAGTCTGAAAATGAGAGGTTATCCGTATAAAAGAGATCAGGAAGAACTTCTTTAGCCAGAGGGTCGTGGATGTGTGGAACTCACTGCGGCATACAGCAGTGGAAGCCAGATCGCTGGGAGTATTTTAAAAAGAACGACAAATATCTCATTAGTGAGGGCATCAAGGGTTTATGGGGGAAAGGCCAAAAATGAGAACTAGTGTAGAATAGCTTAGTGTAGATTTATGGAACAGACTCGATGGGCCTAGTGGCCTGGTTCTGTTCCTTTGTCTGTGATCACTTCAGAAATGTACAGATAAAAAGCTCCTAAATTAGAAATTCATAAATCAAGATTAAAATGGGAATCTGATTTGAAAGTTAAAATATGAAAATGATTAAGTACAACTAAAATTATTAATGTCAGGTCGAGACTGGTACAATATAATCTTTTTTACATCGATTATACTTGACACCCAATTAAAATAAATTTAATTTGACATTATCAGATTTGTCTTGCATGTAATAAAGTAGGTTCTTTTTGTGTGGATAAATGTGAGGTGAACCACTTTGGAGGCAAGAACAGGAAAGAGGACTATTACCTCAACGGTATCTGTTCAGGAAATGCAGAGAGACTTGGGTGTTGCTGTGCATCAGTCGTTGAAAGTGGGTGTGCAGGTCCAACAGGCGGTGAGGAAGGCATTCATAGCAATAGGATTTGAGTACAGAGATCCTGCTGTAGCCGTACACGGCCTTGGTGAGACCACACCTGGAGTACTGCGTGCCATTTTGGCCTCTTTAATCCGAGGAAGGACATCCTCGCCGTGGAGTGGGTGCAGAGAAGATTCACTAGACTGATACCAGGGATGGAAGGACTTGCAGATGAAGAAAGGTTGGATAGACTAGGCTTGTATTCTCTGGAATTTAGGAAATTGAAGGGGGATCTTATAGAAACAAAATTCTAAAGGGTTTAGACAGACTAGATGCGGGTAGGTTGTTTGCAATGCTGGGAAATACAGAACCAGGGGTTACAGTTTAAGGATAACCATACTATAACCATATAACCATTTACGGAGCGGAAACAGGCCATGTTGGCCTTTCGAGTCCGCACCAGTTCACTGATTTTATGCGCCCTCTTCAGGCATTGGGGGAAGGTTTTCAGGACCGAGATGAGGAAAGATTTCTTCTCTTGGAGGATGATGGATCTATGGAATTCTTTGCTACAGAAAGTAGTTGAGGCTGGTTCCTTGTCAATGTTCAAGAGTAGGTTAGAATTGGCCCTTGTGGCTAAGGGGATCAGGAGGTATGGAGAGAAGGCAGGAACTGGGTACTGATCAGCCATGATCGTATTGAATGGCAGGGTAGGTTTGAAGGGCCAAATGGCCGAATCCTGCACCTATTTTTCTATGTTTATATATTCTACTTGGGTTTGTCCAAAATATATACATTTTGGTCCAAAATTAAAATTTTGAACACTCCCAATGGATCCTAGAATATTTTTCCTGGAAGAGACTAAAAATATTTGGATTAAACGGGATTTTTAAAGGTTGCTTTAGCTGTTTCATATTTGGAGGACCAAGTCACCAAATTGCAGAATCCATGTGATTGAAGGAGTGCAGAGATTGGTTAGGTTGTTGCTGGGACTTGAAGGTGAACCCACCAGGGCCTACAGCTGGTCCTCAATGTTGTCGACACATTCTTGGAAAGTGTGACTTGAAGTGAAATGAAGGTTTTACCATGGGCTCAATGATCAAAAATAAGAGAAGTTCCTATTTTGGACACCAAATATCATCATTCAGGTGCCTTACCGTCCAGCGAGGGCGATCCTGTCTCTCAATGCACCACAATCTCTGAACCTCTGAATTGTAGTTGTGGCCTCCCCGTTCTTTTCTGAGCTGAGACCAATATTGACGTTTAGGTCATGGTTACAGATGGGCTGGAAATACTGAAGAAGTTTCCTCTTGCCTTACTCAGTTGTAGTGTCCATACTGGATGGGTAACCCTGGCCATTGATCAGCAGATCCAGAGAACACAGCACAGTACAGGCCCTTCAGGCCTTGATGTTGTTCTAGCCCATATATTCATTCCTTAAATATAACGTACTAAACCAATGGTTCTCAACCTTTTTCCTTCCACTCACATACCACTTTTAGTGGTAAGTGGGTGGAAAGAAAGTTCAAACCCTATTTTAAAATAATCATATGAACAATCTAGAACCGTCATCCTCAACCTTCCCTTCCCACTCACCTACCACATGAAGCAATCCCTTAATGTTCAGAGATTACTTAAGGTGGTAGGTGAGTGAGAAGATGAAGGTTGAGAACCTCTTTCTGCAGGCAAACTAATTCTGAATCCACACAGCCAAGGTTCCACAGATCCTTTGGCTCATGACAATCAGAATGAATCTACCCTGGGCAACCCTGTCAAAGGCCTCACTAAAATCCACACACCCCACATCCACTCCCCTGCCCTTCATTTGTTATTTCATTGTTTTCAAACACTTTCTTTCCCCCCCCATTCTTGAGTCATCCCTGACTAATCACGGAACCAACAGTCAAAGGACAAGGCCAGTGCCATTTTTATAAATGAGATTTGATATTTGCTTAAGTTGTCGTTTGTTTCTACGAAATTACCTCAAACATATTGCTGCGGGTCGCCTGTGGAGGCCACTCCTGTGATCGCGGTTCGTTTTACTGCGCTTTTTTGGCCAAAATGGCCACACTTTCACACACGACCACGCGGTACATAGAAAGATTAATGATGCCTAGCGTCCCATTGGCCTGAAATATTCTATTAAATTTTATTAAAATTTTCAAAGAAAAGCTTAACATAACGTAATACATTTTGCTTATTTTCAAGTTGTGGAGAGTGAGGAGGGTTTTCATGGATTACAAAAGGATTTGGACTGTTTGGAAAGATGGCAGATGGAGTTTAATGATGGTAAGTGTGAGGTGCTTTATGTTGGGAAGAATAACCAAGACATATGCAGTGAAGGGGAGGGCATTGAGGAACAGAGGGATCTTGGAGGAATGGTTCAATAGACAATAAGAGCTGGAGTAGGCCCTTCGGCCTGTCGAGCCAGCACCGCCATTTTACAGATCATGGCTGATCACTACTATTAGTACCCCTTTCCAGCCTTATCCCCATAACGCTTAACTCCTTTGCCCACTAGAGTCTTATCTAACTCTCTTTTGAACATAATCAGCGAATCTGCCTCTACCACCCTCTGTGGCAGAGCATTCCACAGATTCACACTTCTCTGTGTAAAAAAATGTTTTCCCATCTCCGTCCTAAAGGACCTACCCTGTATTCTTAAACTATGCCCTTTAGACCTCGTCTCCCCCATCACTGGGAACAAGTAATCTGACTTCACCCTGTCTGTGCCCCTGATAATTTTGTATACATCAATCATGTCCCCCCTCATCCATCTAAACTCCATCGGATACAAGTCCAATTTTCTAGCCTTTCAGCATATGTCAACCCCGCCATCCCTGGAACTAACCTTGTAAATCTGCTCTGCACATCCTCTATAGCTAGTATGTCCTTCCTCAAAATTGGAGACCAGAACTGGACACAATACTCCAGGTGGGGTCTCACCAGGGCCCTGCACAAGTGCAGAAGGGCGTCTCTGTTCCTATACTCCAATCCCCTCTTTATGAAAGCCAACATGCCATTTGCCTTCTTCACAGCTTTCTGAACGTGCATGTTAGCCTTCAGTGACCGGTGAACAAGTACACCCAGATCCATTTGCTCCTCCCCACTCCCTAGCCTGTCTCCATTTAAATAATACTCAGCTTTCCTATTATTGCCCCCGAAATGGATAACCTCACATTTGCTCACATTGAACGTCATCTTCCATTCAGCAGCCCACACCCCCAACCTGTCCAAGTCCCTCTGCATTTTCCTGACATCCTCCTCACACCCCACACCGCCACCCAGTTTAGTGTCATCTGCAAATCTGCTCATGTTATTAATAATCCCCTCATCCAAATCATTTACATAAATTACAAACAACTGAGGACCCAATACCGATCCCTGCGGCACTCCACTCATCACATGCTGCCATCCTGAAAAAGACCCGCTTTCTCCAACCCTTTGTTTCCTATTTCTTAACCAATTTCCTATCCATGTCAGCACCTTAACTCCAATACCATGCTCCCTGATCTTGCCCACTAGTCTCCCGTGTGGTACCTTATCAAAGGCCTTCTGGAAGTCCAAATACACCACATCCACTGGCTCTCCCAAGTCCACCCTCTTTGTCACATCCTCGAAAAATTCTAGAAGTTTAGTCAAGCATGACTTACCCTTAAGGAATCCATGCTGACTAGCCCTTATACTATTTCTGCCTAAGTGTTCTGCTATTACTCCTTTTATGATAGATTCCAGTATCTTCCCCACCACTGACATCAGGCTGACCGGTCTATAATTTCCCGTTTTCTCCCTCCCTCCCTTCTTAAAAATCGGCACCACATCAGCCACTCTCCAATCCTCAGGGACCTCCCCCGAATCTATGGAACTTTGGAAAATGTCGACCAGTGCCTCCACAATTTCCATAGCAACTTCTGGGATGCAGCCCATCAGGCCCTGGGCATTTATCAGCCCTCAGTCCCAACAATTTATTCACAACCTCCTGCTTCTAGATCCGGATATCCATTAGATCCCCTACTTCCACAAGAAAGTTCCCCAAGTCTCTTGATACCGCATGACCACTACCCCCTAACTGACCATAACCTATATCCTCCTTGGTAAAGACCGATGCAAAGTATTTGTTAAATTCCTCAGCCATCTCCTTGTTTCCGGTAATAATTCCAGCCTTTTCCATTCTTAATGGACCAATTTTAGACTGAACCAATTTCTTCCTCTTCACATATTTAAAAAAGCTTTTGCTATCCTGCATGATATTATTTGCTAATTTCCTCTCATACTTCATTTTCCCCTCCCTTATGACTTTCTTAGTTACCCTCTGATGCTCTTTGAAGGTTTTCCAATCCTCTAGCTTCCCACTCCACTTCGCTATCTTATACTTACTCCCTTTGGATTTGATATTGCACTGGATTTCATTAGTTAGCCACGACTGCCATTTGCATCTCCTCGAGCCTTTCCTCCACTTTGGAATAAATTTGTCCTGAATCCTGTGGAAAATGTCCAAAAGCACCTGCCATTTTTCCCGAATTGTCCTCCCAGCTAGTGTATCTTTCCATTTTATTTTGGCTTGCTCCTCCCTCATAGCTGCATAATCCCCTTTATTTAACTGCAGTACAGATGCTTCCGACTTCCTTTCTTTTTCCCTTTCTAATTGCAGCTCAAAAATAACCATACCATGGTCACTATTCCCTAATGGCTCCCCTACATCGAGGTCACTTATTAACTCTGCGTCGCTGCACAGCACCAAGTCCAGAATCGACTTCCCCCTGGTAGATTCCTCCACTAGCTGCTCCAAGAAAGTATCTCGTATTGGGTAGGACACGTAACAGCAGCATCGTATAATTCAAAAGCAAGAGGAGTAGCTATATTAATTAGTAAAAATGTGCCATTTAAAATATAAGAGGAAATAATAGATCCAGCAGGGAGATGTGTAATGATAAAATGTCAGATATATTCGCAGTTTTGGAATCTACTCAATGTATATTCACCTAACGAAGAAGATCAAAAGTTTATGCAAGATATCTTTTTGAAGGTAGCAGATACGCAAGGGAACATATTAATAGGAGGGGATTTCAACCTGAATTTGGATTCAAATATGGATAAAACTGGGAAAAAATTTAACAGAAAGAACAGAGTAACCAAATTTATAATTAAATCAATGGAAGAAAGTATCTCGTAGACATTCAATAAACTCACTCTCTTGTGTTCCTGCCCCCGTCTGATTATCCCAGTCCACCTTCATGTTGAAGTCCCCCATAACTACCGTATTGCTACCACTTTGACATGCCACTCTTCATTCCTGATTTCTACTGCTTCCGATATCTGAGCTATTTTTCGGAGGCCTGTAAATGACCCCCATTATGGTCCTCATGCCTTTACAATTTCTTAATTCTATCCAAACAGACTCTACCCACCTGTTTCAATGTCTTTCCTTTCAAAGGCCTGAATTTCATTTCTTACCAACAGAGCTACCCCACCCCCTCTTCCTAACTTTCTGTCTTTTCTATAGGACGTGTACCCGGGAACATTGATTTCACAATCCTGCCCTTCCCGCAGCCATGTCTCCGAAACTCCGACATCTCCTGTCCAAGCTGCAGATTGCAAGGGCTGTAAAGTGCTGCCACCGCCTGTTCACACCGAGTACTGCATGCATGAAGCGAGAGGGGGAGAGAGAGAGAGAGAGATCTAGGTATAATACCACCACCTGGTGTCCAGACTCGCGAACTACAGGATACATGATTTTTATTTTTCATGGGAGTGTTGATTAAGGTTAACAAAATTGAGCAAGATGGATAATATGGAGCTCCAATGAACAGGGAGGTCTCACCTGTGAAGGAGCAAGTGTGAGATCTCCCAGTTCATTCTTGCTCGGGCAGTGGTGGCCAATTCAAGACAGCTCCAATTAGGGGAAGAGAATATGCTGTTTCAGGTCATGGGTTTGAAATGGTTTCCCCAGTTGTGCCATTCAGACTCAAGAGAGCAGATGCTTGCAGACAGGAAGGAAACCTAGTTTTATTGTGGAGAATTGCTTGTTTTTCGGGGTGAAGGTTGTTTGTGGTCTGAGATTCCTAAATACTTTACAATGGAAGCAGCAATTTTCCTTGTGCCTGATTGCAACATAGCGGGTAAAATGTCTCAAATCTATCGCTCAGCCAGGACTTTGGGTCATTGATTTGGAGAGAGAGTGATGGCTTGGCAATATTTATAGCATGGTGAGTCCAAAGCTCTCAATGTGACAGTGTGGAAGGAGTTTGTCTGTTGTTTGTGTTTTCTGCCACCCTTGAGAACTTTAAAAATGTCCGTGAATTGTGGTATTGGTGAGACACAAGCTTGTTTTGCCCTCTTTTTGTTCTGTATGTCTATAAAGTTTCAGTTTAGGGATAAAATGTCCAGACACTGTTCTGTTCAAAAGTCTAGTAACCAAATCAGATTCTCCCGAGTTCTTGTCATGGATATGCATCAAGAAGCCTGTTTTGCAGCAGTCGTGTTGCATTAGAGGTGCACATACAATTTTCAAAAATAATGAGTTTGAAACCAGAAAAAGATCAGGTCGTGCCCAAAGGTTCATCTGTGCTGTTGAATTGAATTGATGCCCCCAGGTCCAGAATGTGCACTTCCACCCCATGGTCTTGAGCTTCCCAAATCGCCAATGAACTTACGGCCCCCTTGAGCTATGGAGTGTGGGAGGAAATCCACACAGACACCGAGAGGATGTAGAAACTTCTTGCAGTCAGTGCTGACTTGATCCTGGGGTGACTCGTGCTGGAGAGGTGGGACTACTGTCCTGCCTTCACCTTGTGATGGCTGATTTTTGTCTGATGGTGGATGGAGGTCTGACATGATATTCCCTTGGCCTTGAGGGAAAGAAGAGTAGAAATTGCAAGGGCTCTGACAGAAATGTTTAAAACCTGTTTATCCACGGGTGAGGTGCCAGAGGAATGGATGTAATCTAATGTTCCCTTGTTTAAAAACGGCTTCAAAAGCCAACCAGGTGAGCCTGACAGTGATAGGTTAATTATTGGAGGGTAATCAGAGAGTACCTCGAAAAGAATCTGTTCAAATAGCTGGCCTTGAGCAACCATAGCATAGAATACAGGAGTCAGGCAGTGAGGTTGAGACTAGACAAGATATTGGTGAGGCCCTATTGAGAGTACTGTGTGCAGTTCTAGTCACCAAATGAGAGGAAAGCTATCAATAAAGTAGAGAGGGTGCAAAGAAGATTTACGTCAATGTTACCTGGATATCAGCAACTAGATTACAAAGAAAGATTGAGCAAATGAAGTCTTTATTCTTTGGATTGTAGATGGTTGAGAGGGGATTTGATCGAAGTCTTTAAAATTACTAGGAGGATAGAACGAGTTGATGTGGAGAGACTTTTTTCATTGCGGGGAGCAGGGATTGAAACAGGAGGTAAAAGTTTGGAAGTAACATGAGGGGGAACTTCTTTACTCAGAGTGGTGGCTGAGTGGAGTGAGCTTCCGGGAAAAGTAGTGGCGGCAGGGTCCATTTTGTCATTTCAGGGAAAATTGGAGGGGAGGGGAATGCAGAGAGGTGGTACGAGAGGAGAATATTTCGTTCAGTGTAGACAAGAAGGGCCAAATGACCTGTTTCTGTGCTGTAATTGTTATAGGGTTAAAATGTGTGGCAGTAACTTGGAAGTCCGATGCGTATTTGGGAATGGGTCGATAGCCACACTGAAATAGGCCGTTGTATCCCACTTGAAATAATTACATTGAATGCACGGAACAAATTTGAATTTCTCTTTTGAAGATTTGGGATGTGTATTTTCCAATTGTAGGAATTAAGTTGTACTCACCCAACACGAACTTTCTGACTCCTAAAACCAAGAAAAGCAAGATTTTATTTGAGAGTTTTGCTCAATTTTTATGAATACTATCTAGATGTTTCCTCTCTTTATTGTTTTCTATTGGGCAGCTGTGGGAGGGGTTACTTTTTAAATCACTATGCATTAATTTTATCTTATATTCAAATCAGAAATTTAGGTTTTTTCATGCATATGTTAAATTAAATGTAAAAATGTTACAAATAAGATAAATGAAGAATTGTTTCAGGAACTGGCGATTTTCCTCGAGTGCCATTAACCCCAGGCAGCAGGAATGTGTGAACGAAACACAAAACTGGCCAGAACAACTGAGGAAATACGGCTAAAAGTGTCCAAAAAGGTGCTGATGCCACCTTGATTTTAATGCAGGTGACACCGAGGAATGCGTTGAGGCAGAGATGGTACATGGACAGCCAATACGGACGCCTTGGGGAACAAAGCCCGCACCACCAGTCGGGATGGATAATGGTGGGTAATGAATTAGCAAATATTAGAGACACCGATAGAGAGCGACACACATACCCAGACAGACAGACAGACAGAGACACACACACACACACACACAGGCAGAGACAGAGAGAGACTCTGACAGCGAGAGAGAGACAGAGAGATACACACAGACGGAGACACACACAGATGGAGAGAGAGATACACACAGACAGAGACAGGGAGACACACATAGAGACAGAGACAGACATACACACAGACAGACACAGAGAGACACACATAGAGACAGAGAGAGACACACACACGACACAGAGAGACAGATACACACACACACACAGACACACACATACAGACACAGAGAGAGTCACACATTGAGACACAGAGGGAGAGACAGAGAGAGAGACACACACAGACAGCGAGACACACAGAGACACAGAGAGGGAAACACACACAAACAGACAGAGAGAGAGACACAGAGCGAGAGAGAGACACACACACACAGACCCACACAGAGAGAGACACAGACAGAGAGAGAGAGGTAGACAGAGAGAGAGACATGGACAGAAAGACACAGACAGAGAGACACAGACAGAGAGACACAGACAGAGAGAGACAGACACACGGACACAGACACAGACACACAGACACAGAGAGAGACACACAGAGAGAGAGAGACACACACACAGAGACAGACACACAGAGACAGACACAGATACAGAGACACAGACAGAGAGAGACACACACACACATACCCAGACAGACAGACACACTCACACACAGACACAGAGAGACAGATATACAGACACAGACACACAGAGAGACACATACAGACAGAGAGAGAGACACTGACAGCGAGAGAGAGACAGAGGGAGAGACACAGACAGAGAGAGACACAGCGAGAGAGTCACAGACATACACACAAAGAGACACACACAGACAGAGACAGACACAGAGACAAACACAGAGTGACACAAAGAGAGACACAGATAGAGAGACACAGACTGAGAGAGAGACACAGACAGAGAGAGAGAGACACAGACAGACAGAGACACAGACAGACAGACACAGACAGAGAGAGAGAGAGACACAGAGAGATAGAGACACACACAGACTGACAGAGAGAGACCCCTTGGTTGTGCACTTAACTTCCTCATCTCTCCTGGCAGGATCTACCCGTGGACCATGACATCTGTCTGCTCATCCTCCTTCCTGAGAATGGTGTGAACTCTACCCTAGAAACACCACAGCAAAGAAAAGAGACCCTTCTGCCCTTCTCGTCCATGGTGAAATATCATTCTGCCAGTCTCATCGACCTGCACCCAGTCCCTAACCCTCCTGACTTCTCACATCCATGGATCTCTGCAATTGATTCTTAAAACGTAAGAGTTTGAATGTTAAATGGCAGACCATTGAGGAGTGTTGTCAAACAAAGGGATTGAGGAACTGTGGTACAGAACTGCCCGAAAGTGGAGTCCCTTGTAGAGATGGGGGGGGGTGGGGGGGAGTGAAGAAAGCTTCTGGTATTTTGGCCTTCAGAAATGAGAGGATTGAGTGCAGGAGGTGGGAGGCCACGAGGAAGTTGGACGAGGCATGGGTGAGGCCAACTTGGGAACGTTGTGTGCCGTTTGGGTGGCCGGAGGAGAGGAAGGATAGGAATGAGACAGCGCGTCGAGGAGAGGGACAAGAAAGTGGTCTGGCTTTCGGGGTTTGAGTTCCAGGGGAAGGTTGGACAGGCTGGGACTTTATTCCCTGGAGCGTAGAAGATTGAGGAAGATTTGAAAATTGTGAGGGGGGACGGATCGTGTCCATGGGGACAGGCTGTTTCCAAGGATAGTGGGAGAGATTCAAAGAGGAGGACATGGATTGAGATTGAAGGGGGATTTTTTTCCCTCAGAGGAGGGTGGGAGCGTGGAATGAGCTTTGGGCCAAGGTGGTGGAGGTGGGATGGACTGGACTCTTGGGGGGGGGAATGTGGGGCAGGTCCTGGTGTGGAAATGTGCAGCCTGAAGGGGAGATGGACTGGAGGCCCGAGGCAGCTCTCGGACCCTTCCCCAGTGGGACGAGGTTCTCAGGAGAGAGGGGGCTCCAAAGGGCTGGACCTCGAGCCCTGGGGCTCCATCCAGGGGCTCGGGTGGTGGAGAGGAGATCCCGTGGAGGGGTGGCCCAAGCTCTCGCGAGAGCGACCCCTGGTGGCTGCCATGTTGTTGATCTTTGCCGCCTTTGGAGGAGTTGGTGGCGAGCGGGAGGGGGAGAGAGGTTCATGTCGGTTCCTCACGGGCGGGAATCGGGGCATTTTGGGAGCGAGACCAGGGAGGACAGAGATTCCACGGGTCGCCCTTTGGGTCGGGGGTGGCCGGAGCTCGGAGGGGAACGGGCAGGGGGATTGTTGTAAGGTGGGGCCGGGGAACCGTGAGGGAGTTTGGGTCGGGGTGGCGTTAGGGTTTGTGGTAGTCGGGGACCCGCGAGGCTGAAGGGGGCGGTCGGGGTCCGTGAGGCTGTGGGGGGGAGGGGGATCCGCGAGGCTGAGGGGGATCGGGGACCCGCGAGGCTGAGGAGGGTTGCGGCCCGCGAGGTTGAGGGGAGTCGTAGCCCGCTAGGCTGAAGGGCGTCGCGGCCCGCGAGTCTGAGGGGGGTCGGGGCACACGAGGCTGAGGGGGGAACGCTCCAACGAGGCTGAGCGGTGTCGGGGCCCGCGAGGCAGATGGGTGTCGGGGCCCGCGAGGCAGAGGGGGGGGTTGGGGCCCGCGAGGCAGAGGGGGGAGAGGGACGGGGACCCAGAAAGGTGAGGGGGTCGGGGACCCAGAAGGGTGAGGGGGACCCGCCAGAGGGGTGTGGGAGATCTGCCAGAGGAGTGAGGGACACGCAAGGCTGTGGGGGGCGGGGATCCTGCGAGACTGAGGGGGACGGGTATCCAGAAGGTTGAGGGACACGCAAGGCTGAGGTACTCGTGGAACCAAAAGGGTGAGGGGAATGAGGACCCAGAAGGGTGAGGGTGATCAGGACCCAGAAGGGTGAGGGTGATCAGGACCCAGAAGGGTGAGGGTGATCAGGACCCAGAAGGGTGAGGGTGATCAGGACCCAGAAAGGTGAGGGGGGACGGGGACCCAGAAGGCTGAGGGGGGACGGGGATCCAGAAGGCTGAGGGGGGCCGGGGACCCAGAAGGCTGAGGGGGGACGGGGACCCAGAAGGCTGAGGGGGGACGGGGACCCAGAAGGCTGAGGGGGGACGGGGACCCAGAAGGCTGAGGGGGGACGGGGACCCAGAAGGCTGAGGGGGGACGGGGACCCAGAAGGCTGAGGGGGGACGGGGACCCAGAAGGCTGAGGGGGGACGGGGACCCAGAAGGCTGCGGGGGGACGGGGACCCTGAAGGCTGCGGGGGGACGGGGACCCAGGAGGCTGCGGGGGGACGGGGACCTAGGAGGCTGAGGGGGCACGGGGATCCAGAAGGCTGCGGGGGGACGGGGACCCAGAAGGCTGCGGGGGGACGGGGACCCAGAAGGCTGAGGGGGGACGGGGACCCAGAAGGCTGAGGGGGGACGGGGATCCAGAAGGCTGAGGTGGGACGGGGACCCAGAAGGCTGAGGGGGAAACGGGGACCCAGAAGGCTGAGGGGGGACGGAGACTGAGACGGGGACCCAGAAGGCTGAAGGGGGACGGGGACGGGAACCCAGAAGGCTGAGGGGGGACGGGGACCCAGAAGGCTGAGGGGGGACGGGGACCCAGAAGGCTGAGGGGGGTCGGGGACCCAGAAGGCTGAGGGGGGACGGGGACCCAGAAGGCTGAGGGGGACGGGGACCCAGAAGGCTGAGGGGGGACGGTGACGGCGATCCAGAAGGCTGAGGGGGGACGAGGACCCAGAAGGCTGAGGGGGGACGGGGACGGGGACCCAGAAGGCTTAGGGGGAATGGGGACGTCGACCCAGAAGGCTGAGGGGGGACGGGGACGGGGACCCAGAAGGCTGAGGGGGGACGGGGACCCAGAAGGCTGAGGGGGGACGGGGACCCAGAAGGCTGAGGGGGGACGGGGACCCAGAAGGCTGAGGGGGGACGGGGACCCAGAAGGCTGAGGGGGGACGCCGACGGGGACGGTGACCCAGTGGGCTGAGTGGGGACGTGAACGGGGACCCAGAAGGCTGAGGGGGAACGGGGACCCAGAAGGATGAGTGGGGACGGGGACGGGAACTCACAAGGCTGAGGGGGGACGGAGACGGGGACCCAGAAGGCTGAGGGGGGAAGGGGACCCAGAAGGCTGAGGGGGGACAGGGACCCAGAAGGCTGAGGGGGGGATGGGGACCCAGAAGGCTGAGGGGGGGACGGGGACCCAGAAGGCTGAGGGGGGACGGGGACCCAGAAGGCTGAGGGGGGATGGGGACCCAGAAGGCTGAGGGGGGTCGGTGACCCAGAAGGCTGAGGGGGGACGGGGACCCAGAAGGCTGAGGGGGGACGGGGACCCAGAAGGCTGAGGGGGGACGGGGACCCAGAAGGCTGAGGGGGTCGGGAAACCAGAAGGCTGAGGGGGGTCGGGGACCCAGAAGGCTGAGGGGGGACGGGGACCCAGAAGGCTGAGGGGGGACGGGGACCCAGAAGGCTGAGGGGGGACGGGGACCCAGAAGGCTGAGGGGGGACGGGGACCCAGAAGGCTGAGGGGGGACGGGGACCCAGAAGGCTGAGGTGTGACGGGAACCCAGAAGGCTGAGGGGGGACGGGGACCCAGAAGGCTGAGGGGGGACGGGGACCCAGAAGGCTGAGGGGGGACGGGGACCCAGAAGGCTGAGGGGGGACGGGGACCCAGAAGGCTGCGGGGGGACGGGGACCCAGAAGGCTGCGGGGTGACCGGGACCCAGAAGGCTGAGGGGGGACGGGGACCCAGAAGGCTGAGGGGGGACGGGGACCCAGAAGGCTGAGGGGGGCCGGGGACCCAGAAGGCTGAGGGGGGACGGGGACCCAGAAGGCTGAGGGGGGACGGGGACCCAGAAGGCTGAGGGGGGACGGGGACCCAGAAGGCTGAGGGGGGACGGGGACCCAGAAGGCTGAGGGGGGACGGGGACCCAGAAGGCTGAGGGGGACGGGGACCCAGAAGGCTGCGGGGGGACGGGGACCCTGAAGGCTGCGGGGGGACGGGGACCCAGGAGGCTGCGGGGGGACGGGGACCTAGGAGGCTGAGGGGGCACGGGGATCCAGAAGGCTGCGGGGGGACGGGGACCCAGAAGGCTGCGGGGGGACGGGGACCCAGAAGGCTGCGGGGGGACGGGGACCCAGAAGGCTGAGGGGGGAGGGGACGGGGACCCAGAAGGCTGAGGGGGGACGTGGACGGGGACCCAGAAGGCTGAGGGGGGAAGGGGACGGGAACCCAGAAGGTTGAGGAGGTACGGTGACCCAGAAGGCTGAGGGGGGACGGGGATGGGGACCCAGAAGGCTGAGGGGGGGAGGGGACGGGGACCCAGAAGGTTGAGGAGGTATGGTGACCCAGAGGGCGGAGGGGGGACCGAGACGTTGACCCAGAAGGCTGAGGTGGGGGTGGGAACCCGGTTGCTTTGGGGGATCCGTATGCTTGAGGGGATCAGAGAACTGCGAGTGTGAGGGGGACCCGTGAGGTTGAGGGAGTCCCGGCCCCATGGATGGGAATGAGCAGGAAGGGGTGCTGCTCAGTGGGACGAGAATATCAGTTCACCACAGACTGTAAACTTTCAGTTCTGTAATGAGACGTCATTAACTATGACACCGACAGCCCAACCCTCTTTCTCCCAGTTTCACTGCAGACATTGGAAGACGGTCCTCTTTAAAATAATTCAAATACCCCTGGGCGCGGACCCGCCGAAGCCACAGATTAGAATCTGCATCTCAGATGGTGAAGTCTTCAGATTTTTCTTTAAAATATTGTTTACATTGTAAAACCATTTGGAAAGTGCATTAACATATATTGCAATGTTCAATTCAAAAGGAAAAACTAGCACTAAGCAAGGTTAAAAAAAAACACACAGGAATCAAGTGCCATCATCTTGGAGATGGATTTCACAGTGACTAAGGACAAGATTTGTTCTTGTCTCTACCTGTGCACACACGAGGATGAGAACAGTGTTTGAGATGCTCCAGCCAGAAAGAATTCCGATCCATATCCCCACGGTTTTATTCCTCGTATTTCAGATTGAAATAGCAGAGAATGAGAATCCAGGCAAAAGGACAGAAGCCCAGACCAAGCAACAATTTGAGCAGAAGGATTTAGTTCCACCGGTAGAGAGAGAGAGAGAGTGGAAGGATACTGTCAGAATGCCCATAGGATTTAACCTGTTTAAAAGCAGGTGGCACAAATCTGTGCAGAGGGGCACAATTTAAAGGCGATTGCAGATGTTTGATTGGGAAGCTGCAGGAATTCAGCCCATCAGAATGAAGTAAATGCAATATCCAGAGAGAGAAACCTTGGGCTTTTCTCTGGAGTGATGCAGGAAGCTCATAGAGTGTTGGATTTCAGGCAGAGCTTGGTGGAGGAGCAGGCAGTGCTGAGGAAACACAAGGCTGCTGAAGGACTTGTAGAAAGAGAACGTGCAGAAGACTGCGGGTGCCTGGAGTGCATGGCCGGGCAGGATGGTGTGGTCTGGAATAATAGGGACCTTTAACATTTAGACAGGCACATTGATGCAAGAAAAATAGTGTGTTTACGGGTGTGAGGGGTGAAAGGTTCAGTTTGTAGTAGGTTTGATCAGTTGTCTTGTGACACCAATACCCCTGAGCAAAAATCTCTACAAAAGTATGGACACCGCCCAGGACATCTCAGGTAAAAACCCGCCACATTTGAGAACATTTGCAGGGAACGCTGCTGTCAGAGAGCAGCAGCAATCAAGGATCCACATCACCCGCTCTGTTCGCACTGCTCCCATCAGGAAAGAGGTATAGCCAGGTTCAGGAACAGCAGCTACCCCTTCATCACGAGACTCAACACACATTCAGGGACTCATTTAAAGACTCTCCCTTTTGCACTTTGAATTTTTTCTCTCTCTATTGCAGTTTGTTTTCATATCCACATTTTCAGAGATTACAAGTAGATGAGTCCAGTTGGGGAAACTTGGTTTTGGTCTATATAATGATTACATTCATCCCCTTTTATTGTTCATTTATATTAGTGTCTGGGCCCCTATGTGGTCCAGGTACAGCTGACAGACCTTTACTAAAGGGTCACGTTTATGTGATTTTTTTTCCCCGTAGGCAACAGCAGTTCATTTCCACAGCCCAGCGTGCTATCGGACATCCAGTTGATCGTGATACATCTTTTCGCGAAGGCCAGTGCTATTTTTATAAATGAGATTAGATATTTGGTTAAGTTGTCGCTTGTTTCCATGAAGATATTGCTCCAGGTCTCACGTGGAGGCCACTCCTGTGATCGTGGTTAATTTTTCTGTGCTTTCTTGCCAAAATGGCCTCACTTTCACGCACGACCACGTAGAAAAGTTTAATGAAGCTCATCATCCCATTGGCCTTCATTTTGGTTGAAGCACTGCATGCAGATTTTACAAAGCAGTCTGAAACCCTTTTTCCACGGGAATCCCAGTTCATTGGCCATGCAGTGTCTCAGGTTAGGAAGCCCTTGGTGCCATTTCCACTGGGACACAAGATTGCTTTTCCACTGAACACAACTCATCCCCGGGGAGCGGAGTGTTCTGCCTTCGACTGGAAACGGGTGATTCTCTGCTGTCTCTCTTCCACTGGTTTTACCATCAGGCCGACGTCGGCAAACGCCGAGGATATGAGTAGGGTTAGAGGTGGCGTGAAATGACATCGTTTGACACTGGCATTTGGACAGTGTCCCTTTTCCACTGGACCCTGTCCCAGTAAATTCCTGGGATTGGCCATGAGGGGCTGTACTTTTGAAGTTGAAACACTTTGCAGAGCAAAGTCTTGGAATTTAATTTCTTCAACTATGTACGCTATTCTGGCGCTCCATCCTGTAGGATGTAGATGGTTCCTTTCATAGCACCTGAATCAATTCCTGACTAATCACAGAGCACTTCTGGTGTAGGGATTGCTTCAAGTGGAATTTGAGTTTGAGAGCATTTTGAAAACCACAGGTCTAAGTTATAGGGAAAGGTTAAGCAAAATTTTTATTCTGCGGAGCATAAAAGGTTGAGGTTGGATTGGGTTGAGGTATTTAAAATTATTGGGGTATAGATTTGACGTGGGTTGAGAGAAAGGGGCAGAAGTTTCGAGGAAATGTGAGGGGGGGACTTTCACTCAGAGTGGTGGGTGTGTGGAATGGACTTGCAGATGAAGTGGAGGAGGCAGGCTCAATATTAGCTCTTAAGGAGAAGTTGGATATGTATTTGGACAGGAAAGGAATGGAGGGTCAAGGGGCGAGTGTAGGTCAATGGGATTAGGTAGGACAAAGTGTTCGGCGTGGACTCGAAGGGCAAAGTTGGCCTATTTCGATGCTGTAATAGTTGGAGAGGTAAAACGTGTATGTGAACATTTTGGGTCCAGTGACCATAGATTAGTTTCCAATCAATTATGGATAAGAGTGGGGTCTGCTGCAACAGCACCACTCAATCAATGCACCGGACACAGTTAATCAGGAAAGATGTTTATTCAGACTTGTTCCTCTCTTAGGTCTCTTGCCCACGACCTTACCAGAGAGAGGGGGATCTTTTTCTCTTCTATCCATTAGTGACTGGTGTCATCCTCTGTTCTGCTAATATTTCAAACCAGCACTGAGCTCACGTTAAATGTTCCACTTGAAACTCAAACATGTTACAGACTAAACCAAGCCAGTCATCTTTGCTAAAATTAATGATGAGGGAGAAAATGAAGGGAATAGAAAGCAAGGGAGTAACAGGGAGAGGATGCAGAAAATAATGCAGGCTGAATGAGAGGGGAAAGAAATCAGGCTTCAGATGATTAAGGAAGACGAGGCGAAAGAAGGAGACCCTAGGACACTGCCACCCTATGTTGAGAATGAGGACTCAAAAGATTCCTTGTGGGCAAGGCTATCTGCATGTGCTTCCCAGCAGCCACCGTGACCAGTCCTGCATCTCACTTGATTCAATAAAAGGTGGTTTCAGACTTGGCTCTGACGTAAACAATTTGCTCATTTTCAAACCAACTTTCCTCCCTCCGTCATTGACGGCCGTGACACTGTGCACGAGTGAGGAAGATGGGGTGAAAGATCTTGAACTGAAAGTTACCTGCAGTAATTGGAAAGCTGCCTTCCAGAGAGCTTCAATCATGTCAATGTTTCACCAGTTGTTGGACTTTACCAGCGATGAAACAGCGTCCCACTCCCACAGTGTTTCCTGTTACTAACTTGGACAGGAGTAAAAAAATGATTCACACAAAGAATTATAAACCAGGGGAAAGATATACTCTGAAAACAACAAGAAATGTTGTTCATATCCCACTGTGCTCCCGACAGAAGTTAAAATCCAATGGGCTTCATGAACTATATCAGATCAACTCAAAACACATACGGAACTTAGCCCCAGATTATTCCCCCGCCCCCCGTCCTATTAAATGTTGAATCCTGTTGTGTGAAGAAGGAGTTGCCTGGAATGTTAGCCCATCCCAGAAAGCTCACCAGACTTGGACTGCAGATCAACACTTAAGGATGACCAGCCGCAGCTTCATTTAATGCAATGCTTATTTCCCCCCCCCCCCCAGCAAAAATCTTCAGCATTGCTTCATTGAAACTGGTCTAATTCCAAATAAGATCAGCAATGTCTTTTGGACCGAGTACAAAAGAGAGAGAGTTGAGGTACCTTCGAAACCCAGAACCAAATACATGCAACATTCAGTGGCAGCTCTCCTTGCATCTAATCAAGCACTTTTGAGCCACTATGAACTGTTCCCCAAGAGAATTCATCCAACCATCCATGAGTGCATTCCTGTCAACTCGAAAGCCGAGAGGGGATTTGGTAGAGTATTTAAAATTACAAGAAGGATGGATAGAGTTGATGTGGATAGGCAATCCATTGCAAGTGGGAGAGATTGAAACAAGAGGTCTTGAGTTAAGAGGCAAAAGTTTTGAAGTAACGTGAGGGGGAACTTCTTGACTCAATGGTGGCTGAGTGGAGTGAGCTTCCGGGAGAAATAGTGAAAGCAGGGTCCATTTTGTCATTTAAGAGAAAATTGGAGGGGTGGGGAATGCAGAGAGGTGGTACTGGAGGAGAGTATTTAGTTCAGAGCAGACGAGAAGGGCCAAATGAGCTGTTTCTGTGCTGTAATTGTTCTAGGGGTAAAATGTGTGGCAGTAACTTGGAAGCTCAACATGAACCTTCCGACTCCTAAAATCAAGAAATTTAAGATGTTAGATTTTATTTGAAAGGTTTGGTAAATTTTTAAAAATACTATCCAGATGTTTTTTTCTTTTTTTCTTTACATCAGGAAAAATTAAATGAAATGGTTCTTGCAGTCAAGAGCAAGAGAATTCCTCCAATCCAGCCCTTGCCCACAAACACCCCCCCCCCCCCCCCATTCTGGGATCAACCCATCAGCAGCGTCCACTTCAGAGACAAACCTCAGGCACAAACATCCCAAAACCATCATCCCAAGACAAGGGGTTAATTTTTTTTAATCACTATGCATTCATTTGATGTTACTTCAAATAAAAAATTAGTTTTTAATGCATATGTGAAATTAAATAATTTAAAAAAAATAAGATGAATGAAGAATTATTTCAGGAATTATCAATCATCCACTACTCCCATTAACCCCAGACACCAGTACTGAATGAAAAACTAAACTGGCCAGATTGACTGAGTAAACACAGCTAAAATTGGCCAAAAGGTGCAGATGCCATCATTGATTTAAATGCAAGAGACACTGAGGACTGCATTGGGACAGAGATGGTCCATGGACAGCCAATACGGATGCCTTGGGGAACAAAGCCCGCACTGCCAGTTGGGATGAATTAGATTATGACATAAGCAAATATTAGATACCCCCCCCCCCCACAGAGAGACCCAGCCTTGATTTTCATTTTTTGTATTGATAGAGAGATCCCAGACTTCACCAAATGTACCGAGACCCCACAGCATGTTATCAGTTAAAGGCAACGTATTCCTCTCTAATGGAACTTTTACTACCTCTATTACAGGAAACATCCTCCCTGCCTCATTTGCCATTGGAACGTTAGGCCCGCTTGTCGTCACAAGGCCAGAAAACGCTTGAGTCAGAATACTGATCATCGTTTGAGGAGTGACGAAGGAATTTGTGAGCACGATAAGAATCCTGTTTCACTCTGGTCTGAGATTGGATGGTGAGTCCTCAGCTACACATCCCTGCAACACACTCTCCTTCGCCAACAACTGCCTCACACTCCTATTCACCCCACCAGCTCTGTGCATTCCCCCTCATTCACCTGCGATTTTCCCCCCCACAAACCCCTGTTAACCTGCCACCTCCACTGAAGAGTGGGTGAACACACAAACCCCTTACAGACGGGGCCAGATTTGATCCAGAGTCATTGACTTAACAGGACCATAACACCACCTGTGGCATAAATATTCCCAAACCAATGCTCTAGGGCACTGGGAGAGCAAACAGCTCAAATTCTGCATTTGAGAAGTTTGAACTGCTGCACAACCATCAGGATCAAAGAAAACCCTAGTTTGCTTAGTTTTCAGCTGTCATAGACCACAAAAGGCTTCCAAACCAAAATTCAAAAGACAAGCCCCACAAACAAACAAATCTCTCATAAAGCTCTAACACTCCCCTATCTAGAAGTATCATCTCCTCAAACATCTCAATGCCACAGGTGAGAAAACTGTTTTAACTCCCACTCCAAATTAAAAAGGTGCTATTCCCTTAATTGCAGCTCTCTTGAAGGGCGGAGATGGGCCTTGTTTAAAGGGCCAGCCACAATTTACTGAGATATTTCACACCTGAATTAATTGTCCTCCTGATTCCAGCTCAGGGTTTAAAACAGCCCCACTCTAGTCACTTGCAGGTTTCAGGCAGAGATGAGGTGATGCTGCCATCAGAGGAAGGTAGGAAGCCTGGTTTTACTGTGGCTGCTTTTTCTGGGGTGGTTCTTTGAGTTGTTGGGGTGAAAGGAATCCGGTGTTTGTGGGTCGTTTGCAAACTGGTGTTCCATGTGGTTCGTGGGTATTGAGCCAGAGAAATGTGTTGCTTTAATGTGTGTGGTTTATGGTGCCTGCAACTTTAGCTCTTGTCTTGGGATGATGGTTTTGGGATGTTTGTGCCTGAGGTTTGGCTCTGAAGTTGTCGGACTCTGGCTTTCCCTTACTCTTAATTTAGTCTGTATGTGGTCTGAGTCCAGCGTGTTCTTTGAATGAAGAGATAGGAGAAGGTATTCAGTTCAACAGTCAATTTATTACACAGCACAAGAATAAAACTTAACAGAGCTCTGGGTCAGTCGTTAGTTCATAGGTCACCTGCACAGTGAGCTATTCCCCAAGACTGACCCCTATTGTCCAGTTGGCTCAGTTTATATAGATCAACCTTATCATACTGAACAAAAGTTGGCTTCCTTTGCTAGATCTTTTTGCACAAGGGTTATCACAAGTCATCTCCTGTTTTGCAGATATCTGGGGTGTAGCGCTCCCATCTTAATCCTCCAGGCCAGACTATCCTGTTGTTTTGATCAGAAATTAATTCATCACCAGATATTTCTAATCACCATTCTGTTCCTGTCTGGCCAATTTCTGCTGTTCTCTTTAACACCTCCTCATGCCTTAATCTTCCTCCTAGACTTGTTTTCCATTTCCTTGGTTTCTTGCAGGCCATTCTTTGTTCTGGTCTGGCCTGTGTCTCCTGTGCTACTCACCACCTCCTTCAGTTGGAGCTTTCTTCCTAAATCATTTTATGAATTTCCTCTCCCTGTATTTGGGAGCAGACAATTTTGCTCAGCCAACTTCGCTCCATGCTGTGATTGCCACTTAATCACATTCCTCTTTTTCCCTGAACCATGCAGTACATATCAACTTATTAATTAATCATTTCTTTCATAATGTTTTAACCCCTAGATTCCAACAAAGTGTAGGCTGCTGATGGTTTGATCCCAGAATTGGGGTGGGGAGGGGGGCGGGGGGTGTTATTTGTGGGCAAGGGCTGGTTTGGAGGCTGCAGGGAATTCTTTTGCTCTTGACTGTAAGAAGCATTTCATTTAATTTTTACTGATGTAACCATCTTACCTTACGTGTGTGTAATATTGCACTATGTTACAGGACAGTCAGTCGAATTTTGATCTTGGCATGTTTAACAGAAAATGACAGTGACCCAGGTTCAAATCTGTCCCTTGTGTCAGGATTTTCCCCCCATCACCTTTTACAAAATGGCAAGGTGAACAGGGGCATTTGTGTGGGTCAGGGTTTTTTTTTTTAATTAATTTTTAAGAGTTAGTTATATTCTTGTTAATTTTACAAGAATATAATTCAAATCCCGATACATGTGGTTGATTAATACAAATTGAGATCTACCCAGACCCACCCTCTCCACATCCCATATGAGGGACCAGAGATCTTCAACAGATGTTTTATTTAACCATAATATTGTGAATATTTCAAAACTTCACTTCAACCCACCTTTAGGAAATGTGGGCTCCAAAGATAGAATGTTCATCTCGTGAACGATACATTATTTTCTTGTGGTGAACAGTTCCGAACCTCAGCCAGTTTGCAAGATATGGCCACACACTTTCTAGCTGTACAATTTGCAGCAATTTACACCTGGTAAATATTCAGTTCTAATTTAAATTTAATTCCTTAACATTTCTTTCTCATGGATCCTGTGGGAATTTAAAAAAAAATACTTATTTCAACCAAGCTGCCCAACTTTAGGACATTGCCAAGTCAAATGCAGAAAAGTACAAATGACTTGTTAACATTTGAAACAAATCCGATTCCATGTATTTTCTTTTGAGGTGTCTGGTGAATAAAATTGTATTGAACCAGTCTATCTCATTTATAACGATCAGTCCATTTTCTATGTTCAAATCTCCATCCCATCTTTGCCTCAGTTTATGAATTCCTAATTTCTCAGCTTTTGCAGTCATTTCTACATTACTGAATAAATTTATATTCCCATGACCTGTTTCAGATGGTCAGGGCTTGTTATGACCTGTTACTGTTCTATCTGCCACTGTATTTTACATTTTGCATATCCTCTTCCTAAAGACAAGGAAAGGACTTCTTCTTGGTCATCTAATCTCATGTACCAGTTAGGGTTAGGGAACACAAAAAAATCAACAGGAGTCTGGAAGAGTTGCTCACAGTTCACGTTAGTAATCATTCTCTGCCTGCCTGATTTCTGGTTTCCAATTTACCCAAATGTCTTAATTTCATAGCAGTCTTAAATTCTTCACTTCAAAGCAGAAACAATGCCATTCAGGGTCTGAGTGGTGCTGGGGGCTTATTGCAGCCTTTGGATCAGGTCTAACAATTTGCACCATTGTTTTGAAGATCAGGCAGGCATTTGGATATGTATGGCTCAGTAGAGGAGGTGAGAATTGATCCCTGTCTGGAATGTGCTTTTTAACTCTCTTTCCCAGCTTTCTGCCAAAGTGGTTTCTTCATCATAATTCCCAGAAGAAGATATTCTACAGCTAATATTCCACACACTTCACCAAATGAGGGTAGTTGTGGGAAAAAGAAGTTCCTGTCTGTGTGGATGGACAATTTAAGGGTGAAAAAATGACCTGATGTCCACATATAGTAACTCAACCAAATTCTGTAAGGACACAAATGCTGGAGAAGCTCATCTGATCAAGCAGTGAACCTTTATAGAGTACAGATACTCGTAGCCCTGTTAAAAGGCACAAGCCTGAAACACTGGTTGTGTATCTTTTTTTAAACTTTATTTATGAACATATAAAATACATAGTAAACAAAATAAACCAACCTCCCAAAAAAAACTATATTCCATCCCCCCTCCCCATAATTACCCCCCCCAAACTCCCTCGACTGAGGGAGAGAAAAATCATATCAATTCGTTGCGGCAGAATGAAAACACCAAACCTAATTTTCCACGTCATCGCAATGCATTTACTGGCCACTGCTAATACTAACTGAATAAACTCAATTTGAGGTTTATCCATTCTTAATCCCGTTGTTCAAGTTGTAATATATCGCATTAGAAAAAGCAGTGGATCGAACATAAAAAGAGTTTCTTTAAAGTAGTTTCAAATAAATCCTCAAAGGCTTAACTTTATCACACAACCAGATAGACAAAAAAAAGTATTAATTTGAATCCCACAATGAAAACATTAGTCTGAATGACTAAATCCTTATCTTTTTTTCCTGGAGTTAAATACAACTGATGTAAAAAAAAATTATAATTCACCCAATTATATCGCACATTCATCAATTTA
>NW_027212078.1:0-70137 GCF_036971445.1 Narcine bancroftii | reverse complement strand
TAGTTCAGCCCAACTAGTCCAGGCCTTAGCAAAGTCCCACCCTCCTAGTCCCACTGACCAGCACCAGGTCCATACCCCTCTAGTCCCCTCTATCCATGTAACGATCCAGTCTTTCCTTAAACGTAACCAATGATCCCGCCTCAACCACGTCTGTTGGAAGCTCATTTCACATCCCACCACTTTTTGCATAATGAAATTTCCCCACATGTTCCCGTTAAAATTTTCCCCCTTCAATCTTCAACCATGCCCTCTCGTTTGAATCTCCCCCACTCTTAATTGAAAAAGCCTATCCACGTTTACTCTGTCTGTCCCTTTTAAAATCTTAAACACCTCGATCAAGTCCCCTCTCAATCTTCTACGCTTCTGAGAAAAAAGCCCCAGTCTGCACAACCTTTCCCTGTAACTCAAACCTTGAAATCCTGTTAACATTCTCATGAACCTTCTCTGCACTCTCTCTATTTTGTTTATATATTTCCTATAATTTGGTGACCAAAACTGTACACAGTACTCCAAATTTGGCCTCACCAATGCCTTGTACAATTTCATCAAAACCTCCCTACTCTTGAATTCGATACTCCAATTTATGAAGGCCAACATTCCAAATGCCTTCTTCACCACACCATCTACCTGAGTATCAGCCTTGAGGGTACTATTTACCATAACTCCTAAATCCCTTTGTTGCTCTTCACGCCTCAATTGTATACCATTCAATGTATATGACCTATTTAAATTTGCCTTTCCAAAATGCAGCACCTCACATTTATCTGCATTAAATTCCATCAGCCATTTCTCAGCCCACACCTCCAGCCTTCCTAAATCACCTTTTAATCTATGGTAATCTACCTCACTGTCACAACACCACCGACCTTTGTGTCATCCGCAAACTTATCCAATTCTCCACCCCTACATCCAGATCGTTTATATATATATAACAAATAATAGTGGCCCCGGGACCGAACCCTGAGGAACTCCACTAGTCACCGGCCTCCAATTGGACAAACAATTTTCTACCACGACTCTCTGACAATTCCCATCCAACCATTCCTGAATCCATTTCACTACCACCTTATTTATACCTAATGCCTCTACCTTTTTCCTAACCTCCTGTGGGGAACTTTGTCAAAAGCTTTACTAAAGTCCAAATATACAACATCCACCGCTTTCCCCCTTCATCAACCTTTTTTGTAACCCCCTCGAAGAACGCGAAATGTTTTGTCAAGCATGATCTACCCCGACAAAACCATGCTGATTACGCCCTCACAATCCCTCTTCCTCCAAATAGTTGTAAATACCATCCCTCAGAACACTTTCCATCAACGTGCCCACTACCGACGTCAGACTAACGGGCCTAGAAATCCCAGGTTTACATTTAGACACTTTCTTAAACAGCGGAACAACATGCGCCACCCTCCAATCCTTTGGCACCACCCCCGTGGCCAGTGACATCCTAAATATCTCTGTCAATGGCCCCACTGACCGTCCACTAGCCTCCCTGAGTGTCATAGGGAATATTTTGTCCGGTCCAGGAGATTTATCCACCTTTATCTTTTTTAACACAGCCATCACTACCTCCTCGGTTATGCTTATGTGCTTCATGACCTCCCAACGATTCTTCTTTACTTCAACTGGTTCAACATTTTTTTCCTTCGTGAATGCCGAGGCAAAGAAATCATTCAAAATTTCCCCCATTTCCTCTGACTTCTCACTCAGCCTACCCTCGCTATCTACAAGGGGACCAATTTTATCCTTCACTAATCATTTACTTTTAATGTACTTATAGAAACCCTTTGAATTTATTTTTACTCTGTCAGCCAAAGCCTCTTCGTGCCTTTTTTTGGCCTTTCTAATTTCTTTCTTAAGATTCCTTCTACACTCCTTGTAGTCCTCCTTCAATTTCTCAGCTCCCTGCTCTTTATACCTCTTGTACTCCTCCCTTTTTCTCCTCACCAAATTTCCAATATTCCTCGAAAACCAAGCCTCCCTATGACTTCCAGCCTTTCCTTTGATCCACACTGGGACATAACTACTCTGTACCCTCAAAATTTCTTATTTGAATATCCTCCATTTTTCATTAACATCCTTACCTGAAAATATCCTGTCCCACTCAATACTCCCCAAATCCCTTCTTATTCCTTCGAAATTTGCTCTTTTGCAATCCAGAACCTCAACTTTAGGCCTCTCCTTGCTCTTCCCTAAAATTACCCTAAAACTTACAGAATTATGATCACTAGACCCAATTGGATCTCCAACATTAATGTCCGCCTCCTGACCTAGCTCGTTCCCTAACAGGAGATCCAGTATTACACTATCCCAAGTCGGTTCTTCTACTAACTGATTTAGAAAACAATCCTGAACACATTTAACGAACTTCAGCCCATCCTGCCCTCTAACCGTATGTGTATCCCAATCAAAGTTAAAATCTCCCATGATCACTAACCTATGATTTTCACACAAATACGTTATCTCCCTACAAATTTGTTCCTCTTATTTTCTTGGCCCATTGGGTGGTCAGTAATACATCCCTGTTAGCACCCTCTTGCCACCTCCACCCCTCAATTCCACCCAAGCAGCCTCAGTGGTCGATCCCTCCATAACATCCTGCCACCTCACGGCAGTAATGTCCTCCTTAACAAGCAGAGCACCTCCTCCTCCTTTTTTTACCCCCTGATTTATCACATCTTAAACAAATGTATCCTGGAATATTAAGTTGCCAGTCCTGCCTCTCCTGTAGCCAGGTCTCACTAATTGCCACAATATCGTGACACCAAGTATCTATCCATGCTCTCAGCTCATCTACCTTGTTCACTATGCTTCTTGCATTAAAATATATGCATCACAGAGAATGACCATCACCTATATTCTCTTTTTTACATTCTACCCTTATCTCCATCCTACCTTTCTTATCTTTTTTATTCCTATCTAGGTGGCCATACTCCCTGGTCACTGCTCTCACACTCTGTTCGCCTCCCCCTGCCAAACTAGTTAAAACCTTCCCCCACAGCTCTAGAAAATCTGCTTGCCAGCACATTGGTCCCCCTCCAGTTCAAGTGGAGTCCGTCCCTCTTGTACAGGTCCGACCTTCCCCAGAAGAGATCCCAATGATCCAGAAATCTTATCCCTTGCCCCCTGCACCATCTCTTTAGCCACGCATTCATCCTCCACATCCTCCTATTTCTACCCTCACTAGCGCGTGGCACGGGCAGCAATCCAGAGATTACTACCTTGGAGGTCCTGTTTTTTAACTTCCTACCAAATTCTACATAATCCTGTTTCAGGACCACATCCCCACTTCTAACTAAGTCATAGGTCCCCACGTGGACCACGACTTCTGGCTGTTCTCCTTCCCCTTGCAGAATTCTATGTACTAGATCAGAGATATCCCTGACCCTGTCACCAGGAAGGCAACATACCAACCTGGATCCCCGATCTCATCCCACAAACCTTCTATCTGTCCCTCTGACTAATGAATCCCTAACTACAAGAATCCTATCCTTTTCCTTCTTTCCCTTCTGAACCTCAGGGGAAGCCCCTGTGCCAGATACCTGACCCCCACGACTCATCCCTGATAAGCTGTTCCCCCCAGCAGTATCCAAAGCCAAATACATGTTGCTGAGGGGCACTTCCACAGGGGTACTCTGCACTGGCACTCTCCCTCCTTTCCTCACAGTCAACCAATTCCCTGAGTCCTGCCTTCTAGGGGTGACTGTCTCCCTGTAACTCCTCTCTATCACCGCCTCTGCTTCCCTTATGATCCTCAGTTCATCCATTTGCAGCTCAAGCTCCCTAACACGGTCACTCATTATATACAATTGGATGCACCTTTTGCAGATGTAGTCGTCAGGAACAGCTGTGCAGTCTCTGATTTCCCACATCCCACAATTGGAGCACTTAACTACCCCAACTGACTCCATTTCCTCCTTTCTTACTATAATACCCTTGACTAATAAGTTCCTTCTTAGCCCCTGCTCACCGAAGTCCCTCGAGCCAAAGTCCCTACTCCTTCACTGGGCCACTCCTCGAGCCAAAGTCCCCACTCCTTCACTGGGCCACTCCTCGAGCCAAAGTCCCCACTCCTTCACTAGGCCACTCCTCGAGCCAAAGTCCCCACTCCTTCACTGGGCCACTCCTCGAGCCAAAGTCCCCACTCCTTCACTGGGCCACACCTCGAGCCAAAGTCCCCACTCCTTCACTGGGCCACTCCTCGAGCCAAAGTCCCCACTCCTTCACTGGGACACTCCTCGAGCCAGAGTCCCCACTCCTTCACTGGGTCACTCACTCACTTCGACGCTCCACGCTGGCTGCTCCCTCCTTTTCTACTCCTTTTATTAGCCCCTTACTAATTAACCCGAATTAACTCCCAGCTCCTCCTCCTCCTCCTCTCACCTGACACCAGGCACTGACTCACTGTCTCCTCCAACCCTGAGTTTGACCTGCCTGAACCCAAGTCCCGGTAAGTGCAGCTTTTATTTGACTCACCCTCTGATTCTGTCTCTTGGCTCCTCCTCCTCTCACCTGACACCAGGCACTGACTCACTGTCTCCTCCGACCCCAAGTCTGACCTGACCGTGGATAACAAGGGAAATTGGAGACAGTATTAGGTCCAAAGAGAGAGCATATCCATTGGCCAAAAAATTACCACAACTGAAGACTGGGAGCAGTTCAAGATGCATCAAAGGAGGACAAAGGGATTAATCAAGAGAGCAAAAATAAATTACGAAAGTAAGCTGGCGGCAAATATAAAACCGACTGCAAAAGCTTTTATAAATATGTTAAGAGGAAAAGATTGGTGAAATCCAGAGTAGGTCCTTTGCAGTCGGAATCAGGGGAATATCTAATGGGGAATAAGTAAATTGCAGACCAATTAATTTCTTACTTTAGTTCGGTTTTTACAAGAGAGGATACAAATAATCTCCCAAGGATGTTGGGAAACATAGAGACTAATGCAAGGGAGGAACTGAAAGAAATCAGTATCTCTAAGGACATGGTCTTGGGGAAATTGATGGGATTTTAAGCAGATAAATCCCAAGGGCCTGATAATCTACATCCTAGGGTACTTAAGGAAGTGGACATTCAGATAGCAGATGCTTTAAGAATTATTTTCCAGAACTCGATAGACTCAGGATCAATACCCATGGAGTGGAGGGTAGCTAATGTTACCCCACTATTTAAAAATTGGTGTAGAGAAAAAGCGGGGAATTATAGGTCGGTGAGCCTGACGTCAGTAGTGGGCAAAATCATTGAATCCATTATTAAGGATGTAATAGCGGAGCATAAGACAACAGAGAAGGGATCGGACGGAGTCAACATGGATTTACAAAAGGTAAATCGTGCTTGACAAATCTATTGGAATTCTTTGAGATGGTGACAGGTAAAATAAATGGGGGATAGCCAGTGGATGTGGTGTACCTGGACTTCCAAAAGGCCTTCGGTAAGGTCCCGCATAAACCACTGGCTTCCAAAATCAAGGCTCATGGGATTGGGGGCAAAGTATTGATGTGGATTGAGAACTGTCTGGCAGGTAGAAGACAGAGTTGGGATAAATGGCTCGTTTTCTGAGTGGCATGCGGAGAACAGTGGGGTGCCACAGGGATCTGTACTGGGACCCCATCTGTTCACAATTTACATTAATGATCTGGATGAGGGGATTGGATGTAATATCTCCAAATTTGCAGATGACACTAAGCTAGGAGGGGTTGTGTGCAAGGAAGAGGGGGTCAGGAAGCTCCAGTGTGATTTGGATCAATTGAGGGACTGGTCAGATCCATGGCAAATGCACTACAACGTGGATCAATGTGAGGTTATCCACTTTGGTAATACAAACCGGAGGGCAGATTACTATTTGAATGGCAATAGATTAAGAGATGGGGAATTGCAGAGAGACCTAGGGGTACTTGTACACCAGTATCTGAATGAGAGCATGCAGGTAGAGCAGGCGGTTAAAAAGACAAATGGTATTTTGTCCTCCATATCAAGAGGGTTTTAGTATAGGAACAAGGATATCTTACTGCAGCTGTACAGGGCCTTGGTGAGACCCCACCTGGAGTATTATGTGCAGTTTTGGTCACCTTACCTAAGGAAGGAAGTTCTTGCAATGGAGGGAGTGCAGAGGCGATTCACCAGGCTGATACCTGGAATGGCAGGAATGACTTATGAGGAAAGATTATGCGAATGGGGGTTGTACTCGCTGGAGTTTAGAAGATTGAGAGGGGATCTCATAGAGACATATAAAATTCTGGCAGGACTGGACAGAATGGATGCAGATGGGATGTTTCCAAGGATGGGAAAATCCAGAACCCGGGGCCATGGTTTGAGGATAATAGGCAAACCATTTAGGACCGAGATGAGGAGGAATTTCTTGACCCAGAGGGTGGGGAATCTGTGGAATTCATTGCCACAGAGGGCAGTGGAGGCAGGTTCATTAAATATATTTAAGAGGGAATTAGATCTATTTCTTCAGTATAAGGGTATTAAAGGTTACGGAGAGAAGGCGGGGATGGGGTGCTGAACTTTAAGATCAGCCATGATCTCGTTGAATTGTGGAGCAGGCTCGACGGGTCGAATGACCTACTCCTGCTCTGATGTTTCGATGTTTCTATCCTAACATTTCCCTCCCCCTTCCACCTGTATTCACCAAGCACTTCGCTTGTCCCTTCCCACATATATCCACCAATCAGCTCTCTCACCCTCTCCCACCTTCTGCTGCGGGTCTCATCTGGACAGGCAGGTCTGGGCGTAGGGTAGGGTGAGGTTGGGTCTGACACTCCCCCACCACTCTTGACTCAACATTGCTTACCTTGATCATCTCCACCAGCTGCTCCACCCCACTGTCCCTGGGGAAGATAAGCTGTCCCAATAAGAGCTCAGCCAACACATAGCCAGCTGAAAAGATATCTGCAAGAGAGGGAAGGCCTGGCGTCAATGTCACAGGATGTCGAGGGACGTGAGAGACAGTGAAGTTGAGTGTGGGGACTGTCCAATTGAACAACCCGGGTGAATGAAGCTCTCTCCGCACCGTCATATCACACACTCTGAGGCACCTCACCCTCCCTTGCCATGGTACCTCTCCCTCCCTCTCCCTAGTCATTCTTACCCTATATAACCATATAACCCCTTACAGCACAGAACAGGCCAGTTCAGCCCTACTAGTCCATGCCATAACAAATCCCTACCCTCCTAGTCCCACTGACCAGCGCCCGTCCATACCCCTCCAGTCCTCTCCTATCCATGTAACTATCTAGTCTTTCCTTAAATTAAACCAATAATCCCGCCTCGACCACGTCTATCGGAAGCTCATTCCACATCCCCACAACCCTCTGCGTAAAGAAATTTCCCCTCATGTTCCCCTTATAATTTTACCCCTTCAATCTTAAACCATGTCCTCTAGTTTGAATCTCCCCTACTCTTAATTGAAAAAACCTATCAACGTTTACTCTGTCTGTCCCTTTTAAAATCTTAAACATCTCTATCTAGTCCCCTCTCAATCTTCTACACTCCAGAGAAAAAAGCCCCAGTCTGCACAACCTTTTCCTGCAACTCAAACCTTGAAATCCTGTCAACATTCTCGTGAACCTTCCCTGCACTCTCTCTATTTTGTTTATATCTTTCCTATAATTTGGTGACCAAAACTGTACACAGTACTCCAAATTTGGCCTCACCAATGCCTTGTACAATGTCATCATAACCTCCCTACTCTTGAATTCAATACTCCGATTTATGAAGGCCAACATTCCAAATGCCTTCGTCACCACACCATCTACCTGAGTATCAGCCCTGAGGGTACTATTTACCATCACTCCTAAATCCCTTTGTAGCTCTGCACATCTCAATAGCTACCATTTAATGCATATGACCTATTTAGATTTGCTTCCACTCTCTGGCACCTCTATCTCTGGCACCTCTCTCATCCTCCCCCTCTCTGGCACCTCTCCCCTCTTTCTCTGGCATATCCCTCATCCCTCTCTATGTCACATCTCTCCCTCGGATAACTCTGCCTCAATCTATCTCTTCCTACCTTGGATGAAGCTTTCTCTATTTTACATGAGAACACTCAACACGCTCCCCTCCCTCTCTATTTGGGACATCACCATCTCAGTCATCATGGGATACTCTCTCCACCTCAATCTCTATGCCCAACACCCCCCAACCCGTGACATCAACTTCTTCCCTACGGGATAACCCTCTCTCTCTGTGCTGGACAGTTCTGCCTTTTTGCCTCAAGTGACAGGGCTGCCTTCCTAAAGTCTGGTTTATTACTCACCGGTATTTGAGATGTAGTCAGGAGCTCTAAAGATGAGCTCTGGTGCTCGATAATACTGGGGCCAATCAAATCTATGTGGTGGAAAGCAGGGGTGGATCACCGAAAATAGCACCTATGGCAGTGGTGGCCATCCTCTTGCAAGAGCAGGGCTTGATGGTGGCCATATTTTCTGTAGAGAACGAGAGGAAAGACTGAGCGTTTGTGTTCTTTGTACCTTTGATAGTGCCCCCACCCCCACCCATCCAGTGCCGGCCAAGTCATCCCACCCCCCCCAACAACACACCGTCAAACTGTCGGGATTCCATGCCTGGGGGTCGATGAGGGATCAAACGTTCCATGAAGGGGTTGATGGTCTAAAAAATTTGGGGATGTCCTTGAGACACACCAAGAGTCATAGCCTCCAGTCAGAGAGCCAGTCATCCACAACCACCCTCTGGTTTCTCGCACAAAGCTAATGCTGAAACCAACTTACGCATCACCAGAAATACCAAGCAACTGAACCTTCCTCCCATGTGGGAACCTCTTAAATGCTTTACTCAAGTCCATATAGACAAGTCTTCTCTTCATCAATATTCCTAGTATGTGCACAAAGCCGTGATGGCTGGTCCTTATTTGTCCCTAACTGTCAAAATACTTCTATATCCAATCTCTTAGAGCACCTTCTAATGACTTGTTCACTCCTGATATTAGGCTCACCGGCCTATCATTTCCTAGGTTATTTTTGGAGCCTCTTTTTAAACAACGGGACAAGATGAGCTCCCCTCCAATCCTCCGGCACCTCACCTGTGGCTCAGGATGTTATTATATCTATCTCCCAGGGCGTTTGCAATTTCTGCACCAGCCTCCCTCAAATTCCAAGGGAACTGGGGATTTATCCCCCTTGATTCACTTTAAGACTACAAGCACTTCCTCCTCTTTATCTAGGTTCCCTGACCTCACTGCTTATATGCCTCGCTCCCCTAGACTCTGTGCCAGTTTCCTGAGCAAAAAGAGCCTTAAGAAAAAGCTAGAAGATCTCCCCCATCTCTTGTAGCTTCATACATAAGTGATCACTCTGATCTACAAGAGGACCAATTTTGTCCCTCCAGATTTCCCTATTAATTTGGTCCTGCATTTTTTAATCCTCCTCTCAAGATCCTCATTTGCTCCTTGTTGCCTGTATCAGCTGTACACCACTCTCTTCTTTGGAAAATCAAGGTTCCCTCTGCGTGCTAACTTTGCCTTTAATCTTCACATGCAGACCTTGTGTTTCCACTTTGAAAGCCTCCCACTGACTGAACACATTTTCCTGAGAACAAGCTGTTCCAATCCATGCTTTCTAGACCCTTTCTCATTTCCTCAAACTTGCCCTTTCTCCAATTTAGAATCTCAACCCAAAGACCAGGCCAATCCATCTCCATAATAAACTTGAAACAAATCACTGGACCCAAAATATTCCCCCCCCATATACATATGTCCCTCTTGTCTTGTTTGGCAATAGGTGATCCATTACTGCATTCTCTCTGGTTGGTATCTCTATATATCGATTGAAAAACTTTCCTGGACACATTTGACAGACTCCAAGCCATCAGTCCCAGTCAATATGTGGAAAGTTCAAATCTACTATTCCACCCCTATGTTTGGAACATAAGAACATAGGAAATAGGAACAGGAGTAGGCCAAAAATGGCCCATCGAGCCTGCTCCGCCATTCAATACGATCATGGCTGATCTAATTTATGACCTAACTTCACCTTCCTGCCTTCTCCCCATATCCCCTAATTCCTCTATCATGTAAAAATTGATCTAACTGAATTTTAAATATCTTTAATGAGGCAGCCTCAACCACTTCCCTGGTTAGAGAATTCCAAACATGCACTGCACTCTGGGAAAAACTATTTTTCCTCATCTCTGTGCTAAATCTACTCCCCAGAATCTTGAGGCTGTGTCCTCTCGTTTTAGTTTCCCTGGCCAGCTCAAAAAACCTTCCTACATCTATCCTATCCATACCATTCATAATCCTATATGTTTCTATAAGATCTCCTCTCATTCTTCTGAACTCGAGCGAAAACAATCCTCGACGATTTAATCTTTCCTGCAACTCTCTGCTATTTTCTCCAGATTTGCTCCTCTAATTCTCATTTACTGATGGGCAGTCTATAATACAAGCCCATGAGTGTGGTTATCCCTTTCCCGTTTAACAATTCCACCCAGAGACCCTCAATAGACAAGCCTGAGGGTCTGTCCTGTCTTAGCACTGCAATAATATTTCATATGATGTAACGCCACTCCTCTCCCTTTCATTCCTCTCCCTCTATCACATCGGAAACCACTGAAACGTCATGCTGCCAGTACTGGGCTTCCTCCCACCAAGCCTTACTAATGGCTACAGTTTCAAAGTTCCATGTGCCAATCCATGCTCCAAACATCTGCCTTTCTGACAATACCCCTTTCAGTGAAATAGATACACCTGAGAACATTTCCATCAGATACAACCGTTTGATTTCTGAATTGACACAGTCTGGACATCATCTTTTCCCTCCTCCACTCCCCTATCTGCTCTGTCAGTCTGGTTCCAATCTCCTTGCAAATCTAGATTAAACATCACCCATCCCCCACTCCACCAGAGGAACACTAGCAAACCTTCCTGCAAGAATAATCATCTCCCTTAACTTCAGATTAACCGTCCATCAGAACAGGTTCCAACCTCCCTGGAAGACCGCGTGAAATTTGAAACTGGGGTTAGTGGCACCATTAATAGCCCCGGGCGGGCTAACTAGGTTAGTCTGGTCACACTGTGTCTTGGTGCAGGTTCGCTCGACAAGAGGTGGCCCGTTTAGTGTTGCGGTAAGTGCAATGGTGTTACAGAGCCAGCGACCAGGGTATGAATCCTGCTCTGTCTCCCTGGCTTTATGTGGGTTTCCATCAGCTGCATAGTTACCTCCCACCCTTCAAAAACACATCAGGGGTGTAGGTCAATTGGGTGTAATTTGGTCGCAGGGGTTTATTTGATGAAAGGACCTGTGTCCATGCTGCATGTCTAAATTTAAATTTCAGGCTGTCCCATTTCTGAAAAATTGTTCATCCCCATCACCTTGAATCTTTTGCCCTGCAAGACCTTCGTGATGGTTATCAGCTCTCCACCATCCACCAGCCAGGCCTGGAACACCACACCGAAAGACCCACTGCTGATAATTTAAACATCTGCGTAGGGCACCTCCTTGATCCAGTGTGGCCACCACTCTTGTGGCCTTATTGCTATCTCCTGTGGGGCAGAAGCAGTAGCATTTACACACCCAGAGAGCACAGAACTGGCCATTTGTCCAACATGGTGTCTATCCTTCCATCGAACTTTCTTCCAAACATCACCTCAATGTCAGAATTGATCCTCTGGTGGTTCGTTCCAGACTCTATTTTTTTTTAAATTTTATTGAAGAGTTTTACAAAACCAAAATATATCTAATCTAAAACTAACCCCTACAAGCCCCCTCCTCCCCCGTCCCCCCTACACCCTCCCCACATCGGAGCCTTTTTTAAAACACAGTAAGACCGATTATGACAGGTTGCTGGATGGTGTGCTATGTTTTTACACCTTTCATCAGAAATAAAACTTTTATTTAACATCTAAACACATACGTTCCAAATACACTGTTGAATAAGTCTCCAAAAATTGTGAAGGAAACCAAATGGCAAAAAGAATAATTGAGTTGATGGGGGGTTTAAATTTGGTTGAAATATGGCGACGGATGAATCCGACTGAGAAGGATTATTCTTTTTATGTAGCTCGTCATGAGTCATCCTCAAGAATAGATTTTTTTGGGAATCAGCTCATTTGCAGGGTAGGATTGAACAAGCTGAGTACAAGAGTAGGATTTTATCAGTCCATTCGTTGTTGTAAATTAAATGTAATGTTGCCAAGATGGTGGGAATTAACTATCGTTGGAGATTTAATGAGATGTTGCTACAAAGCCCTGAATTTATTTTGTATGTCAAAGATCAGATTAAGATTTTTCAGAAACAAACGCGGGATCAGTTCACAGTAAATTTACGTTATGGGGTTCTTTAAAAGGATTCTTACAGGGTCAAGTTATTCGTTACACAGCAAAAGTGAAGAAGCATCTTAAAGCAGAACTTCAAGATTTAGAAAAAGAAATTGCAGTATTGGAGAAGATATTTCAGAAAGATGCAACAGAAGAGAACAAGATACAGTTATCGACATCGAAGCTTCAATTATCATACACAGCAAACTTATCATTATGAAGAACGACTTATACTTTCCAAATGAATACATGATTGAATTTTGTTCTGCCATCTTTGTATACTCAGTTCAACATCATTTTTCCAAGTGACAGCGGGACATTTTCTAGCTACTGCCAACCGTGGACGTATAAATGCAATTTGAGGTTTCTCCAATCGTAAACCTGTCATTATCGTCTTCATATATCCCAATAAACATACCCATGGGTCGACATATAGATCTATTTTCAATAAACCTCTCAAAAAGTTAATTATTTGTTCCCAAAAGAACCTAACTTTTGTACATTCCCATACTGAATCTAAGGAAGTACCTGTCTTTTCACCAAACCGAAAACACCAATCTGACAAACTAAATCCATCTATTTCCAATATTTCAGGACTTTAGTATAACTGATGCAAAACATTATCATAAACCAAACTATATTGAACATTTATTAACTTCATAACACTATCAAGACACATATCAGATCACTCCTCCACAGATATAGGCATATAGAAGCATATATGTTTTAAATATATCCACATTCGTCATCTTTTCTTGTAGTAACATACATTTCTGAAACAAATCCCTTTTTGCCCTTATCAACAATAAATTTCTCAAAGATCATTTAACCAAAATATTCTAACAAATAAATCTTGCACTTGATAATATGCATATAAAGTGTTTGTGATACACCAAACTTCTCTCTAAGTAGAACCATCTCCCTGGGGGGGACAGGGTTCAGAGCCATTCCTTTTGTCCACAACCCTCCTTCTCCAAGAGGGTCAGGTCACCCCTCATTCTCCAGCATGCTCCAAGGGAGATAGAGCATCTGAATTCCTCCCCAACTCCAAAAGCTCAGCAGGACTGAGACCTTCCACAACACAAACGAGACTTCGTCCCCCAAGACATCTCATGGAGTGGAAGGAGCCCCTTGCTTCATTGCTAAACGCTGTTGAGTCGCCACACCATCAACGCTTTCCAGCACCTTGATCTGGGATTGTTGGTGGTGGGATGGGTTGGGGGGGAGGTGGGAAAAGATGGAACAGGTTCTATAATCCAGTGTTGTGGGGTGTGGAAGGGCGATTCTGTCTCACAGTGGGAGAGATCGCATTCTGGGGTTAGGGGAGAGCTCTTTACCATTCCTGTTGGAAGGGCTACCTTCCCTCCCACTCCCGAAAACTGCTCTCCCAAGATACCTCACCCGCGCCCCACGCCAATTCCTCGATCCTTTTTTCATCTCTCACCCAATACCACACTCCCGGTTCCTCAGTGCCTTCCATCCCCTCCCACCCCAGCCCTCCAGCTCAACCCTTCTTCTGATCCAATCTCCCTCTGCCTCTGGTGCACCCCCATATTTTCGTTCTGCCCTCCACTCAACCTCCACTGCTACAGACCCCATCCCTGTATCCCTGCCCAAGCCACTGCTCTCTCGCACCTGCCTAGAAATCGCCTTGCATTCAGGATGGAGAGAGGGTGTTAAATGTGGCCTCCATTCTCTCTGGCCACACCGGGTCATGGATGGTGCTGGAGGAGGCTCTGTCCCAGTAGTGGAGCAGGTGACAGGATCTTTATCTCACCCATGGGCCCTGGGCGCTTCCAAACACAACGCCGTTGATCAGAGAGGGTCCCTGGAATGTTCCCTCATGTGGGCCTCATTGCCCTTCCAGGAGAGACATCCTACTTGTGCTGCTCTGGCCTGGTGCAGCTCAGCTATGGCAACACATCAGCAGTTGCCCCACTCTGTGACATCATCTCCCCATCTGTGTCACCTCCCCTCTTTGTGACACCACTAGTGTAATGGCCAGGGACATCCAGCTATTTCAATCCTCCTCAATTTTCCCAAGCAAGGGGTCGGGGGGGAGGGGTAGTTCAACTTGTATAAGTTACTTCAGTTGTTATCTCTTCTACCTCCTAGATATTTGATTCCATTTTGCGGACACTTTAGTTGACTATTTTATTGACATTGCCTGTAATCTCCCTTCATAAGTGACATGATTTTGTATTAATCCCAATTGATCTTATACCCAAAGATCTCCCCATTATCCTCCAGAGTGGAGCACAGCTTGGGCCATGAGTGTGTCAGGTCTGTCAGATCTGTCAGAACATCTCAGCAAATAAATTGAATTTATGCTCTTCCTGCCCTGTTCTGAAAATTTTAATGACTGAATCCTGGCAAATGGCCACGGCTGATGGCCCCATGGCTCAAACAAACTGAGCTGGAGTTAGTGGGAAACCCTGTCTTGCATGATCTTTTCAGTGGGAAGGCTCAGGTAATTTGTCCATTGGCCTCAAACTTAGCCTTGGGCGCAGGTGAAACACCCTTATCCAATGTAGAAAAGTTGGCCACAGCCCCAATTTTCCCAGCACTTAAATAATTCTCCCACTCTAATTTGTGTGAGAAACACAGCTCACTGATTAAATAATTTTGAAGTCAATAGGTGAAGCAATATAACCTTTTTATTCAACGTTCTTGCAAGAGCGGGTCTCCTTCAGAAAGGCACACACACTGCTATTCAACAACCTTTTTTTCTACATTTCTTTGTGTTAATAACCACTCCTCCGTTAGTTAAATTGGTTAGTTCACTGAGTAATTGATAAGTACGTTTAACCTATCAAAAGAAGTTCCTCTCCTTGTATTGAAGCCCGCCCTAGTTTCCATCTCCCACTCACCTTATTTCACTACCCCCTACCTTTATTTATTCTCATCCTTATCTGGTATGATGCCCAGTTCTTTTGCAATTTTTTTGGTATCATTTTGGCTTTCTCTGCAATTTTTTGCAGGAAGTGACCTTCCTTGGTATTCTAGCAGACCGCAACCCCCCAACCCCCGCCCTCCCCACAAGGTACGCATCGGCTTTCTCTGGGCAGCCATTATTAACTCTGCAGAAACAGGCCTTTGGCTACTTTCCACAATCCCGCCCCTCCTTTTTTATTTATTCTACTGTTTCTTCATCACTGGAGATAGAACCATAAAATGTCTCCAATTTGGATAACATCATACACGAGTCTCTTCCATTTTCTAAAGCTTTTACTGTCAAGTAGATACAGATTATCCCGTGTTGACCCATCTTCTATGTCCCTTAAGGGCATTTGTTTCATAATTGCAGTTTCAATAAGCCGCTGTGTAAGCCCGCGCACACAGGGCATATATAATACATCATCCCACACCAGTTAGTACTCCTACCTCCAGTATTAAGGAGGGCAGTATGGAGACGATTACTCCCTCCCATTTTCCAAAGTACAACTCCAGCCACCCAGTTAGTGAGGTGCCCACCCCTCAGCCAGGGTGGAGAGGCAATGCTACACTTTTGTAATAGTTCCATCTGGGCTGGATCATGTGGGATAAAAGTACACCAATTTCCACTTAGCATTACACAGTCTCCTCCGTTCTCTGCTCAGACCATATCTAGCGCTATTCTGTTTCCCCATGCCACGCGACTGGTGGCATCCAATTGATCAAATATCCCCTTTACAGCATCCAGGATATAATTTATGAACCATTGTTAATTGTAGTAAATATAGTTTATCCAGTCCACGTTTTTTTATGAATAGTTTCCCACCAAAAGATAGTTAACTCAAACTCTGCTGCTATCTGATTGCGTGCGTTAAATTTATTAGGTACTCCCCTTGGCACCCCAATTGAATCAATACAAATTTGGTTACATAAAGACGTTCCCAGGAACTCCCTCTTACTTCTCTTTATCCCTATTACCTTCTCCCATTCTAATTCCAAGGTGAAGGGTATGGCCAATTGACTGATTGCACAGGTACCCTTCCAGTTGGGAGGAAGAATCAGTCTCAGGATCCTGCCTCTGCTCAACCACCATAGATCCATTCGAGGTACATTCAAGGCTGAGTAGTGCCCTCCCCTCTCCTCTGTCACATCTCGTACCTTTATACATATTGTAGATTTCCTACATTCCTCGTGAACTATCTTCCTTTTGTCTAGAAATTCAGGCGGTGTGATTTCCTGACACAGCCGAGAATGCCAGCGGAATCCGGACATCCTTCTTCAGAGCAGGAGGGAAATCAGGGACAGAGATTTACAGGACTGGTTACCCCAGGCCATTTTATCCTGATACAAGGCCATCGTTCACCTCATTCCTTGTCTGTCTTTATCCCAACCCAGCGGAAATGGAATCACCTGTGCTATAAGTGCATGCATAGCAATTGCTCTTTTTTAAACCCTTCACTGTATATTTTACCTATTCTACCCAGACATTTGTATCGCCATAACTTGTCTCAATCGTCTGTCTAAGGTCCTCTACCTCCACTATCTTTACTACTTTCAGATCATTGGATGGAGTATAGGGTTTCTCGCTGGGCATTATTGTGAAGGTACGATCAGTTGGATTAGTCTTGGATCCTTCTACGATTATTCTAAATCAACACGCCAACGGGTCCTTTCCCCTGATGTTTATACCCATTCCAAATTGATTTCTCATCTACCCCTTTTGAGTAGGTTTTTCCATTGATTTCCTCAATCCCTGAGGTTTGTTTAATGGTCATATGGATAGGATTACACTCTTTGTTCCTGCAGTTAATGGCAAAGTGTCCTCTCCAGATTGATATCTGACATTTTAGTACCAGATCTTGTACCAGCCGTCCAGCACCGGGTCTGGGTGGTCCACCATGCATCACACCAATAGGGACAGAGTCTATTAAGACACATATGTTTCTCCTGAACACTATGTCATCTCTGACTCTCAACCCCACCACATTTTATTAAGCTACAAGCATGACATTGAATCACCTGCAGTTTAGAACTCTCGGGGATGGTCATGGTGAACTTTACTGGCCCTGAAGGCTTGAGGGTGGATTCTAATCCTCTCCCTATTGGGGTATGAATCTCATTGGACCCACTCTGGTTTCCAATGACCAACGCTGTCCACCATATCCACCACCATCTCATGTTCCTTACTACCGAAGGAGGAGGGTTGTACATCGCTATTAAATTATCTTTCACAAACTAGTCCAAGTCCTGCTCTAATGACCATCAATGTCTTTTCAGCTGGTTCTTGAGCAGGTCTTTGGTGGGATGTATCTGCCAAGTTGGCGGCTCAGCAGTGGTGTCCACCAGTCCTTTCTCTCTGGTGTGAATTGTCCACCATATTTTGGCAGTTCTTATCGCCGGCTCAATGGTCAGGAGGGTTAGAAATGGTCCTACCCAACTTGGCTGAAGCTTGGAGTCCCTCCATACCTTCACCAGAACCCAATCACCTGCTTGTATTTGGTGGACAGCAAATTCGAGTGGAGGTATCTGGGCCAAAAGACCCTTCTTCCTAAGAACTAATAAAGAAGAAGCAAGAGCCGAGACATCATTCTTTAGAAATTGGTCAGTGACTTCTACAGTTGGCAATTTCCCTTCTCTTCCCAAAAATGACACTCTGAAAAGCATCTCATAGGGGTCAATCCGACATCCCTTTCAGGTGACCTTTGGATTCGCAGTCAGACTATAGTCATTTTGTCCACAGTAACTTTGTTTCTAGCACAAATTTGGACAATTGTTTATTCAATGTCTGATTCTTTCATTCTCACTGCCCTGAGGAAGGGGGATACCATGGGATATGAAAATCACATTTTATTTCTATCTTTTGCTTTATTTCTTGGTATCTTAGAGGTGAAGTGACTTCCTTGGTCAAAGTCTATGTTTCCCACCAGCCCATAGGGTGGTATAATGTGCTCTAAAATAATCTATGATACTCCCTATGAAATGGCCAAGGCCATTGGGAATGCTTCTACCCATCATGTCAGGTGACCAACTGGTACTAAAAGGTACTTTTGCCTGCCTATCTGAGGTCGATCGGTAAAGTCTACCTGTATACTCTGGAAGGGCCTTCTACCAGTTCCCCTTCCTCCCCTTTGGGATACCCTTAGTATCTTTGTGCTAACTTTTTGACAAGTTAGTCACCCTGCACAGATCTGTTTGGCCATGGTGTATACGCCCTTGCATCCCAATTTCCTCAATACTATATCGCACGTCGCTTGTCCTCCCCAGTGACTCCCTTGGTGCAGGGTTGTTTCTCATGATGGGTTTATTTACTAACTCTCTTCCATTTGGGAGAATCCACTTTCGTTCTTCAGTGTTTACTGCCCCCATTCCACAGAATTCCTCCACTTCCTCTTTAGTAAATATTGTTTTAGCTTGTTCACAACCCACAGTGGGAACCAACACGTATAACCATATAACAATTTCAGCACGGAAACAGGCCAATTTGTCCCTTCTAGTCACACTGATCCATGTACCCTCCTCTAATCCCACTTACCAGCACTCTGCCCATATCCTTCCATCTCCCTCCCATCCATATACTTATCCAACTCTTTCATAAATGAGAAAATTGACCCTGACTCCACCACCTTTCCCGGAAGCCCATTCCACGCAGTAACCACTGGCTGAGTAAAGAAGTTCCCCCTCATGTTACTCCTAAACCTTTGCTCGTCAACTCTCAACTCATGACCTCTTGTATCCTTCTCTCCTCCTCTCAATGGGAAAAGCCTTTCCACATCAACTCGATCTATTCCTCTCATTATTTTAAACAACTCTATCAAATCCTCTCTCAGCCTTCAAGTCATTAAGGTTGTCCATTGTCACCAGCCTTGTTTGCATTGGTCAGTGAACCATTAGCTCAGGCAACTCGACAGAATGACAAGGTTAAATGGATAGGAATTGCAGATGATGAATATGAGATTAATTTATTCACTGATCTATTGATTTATTTGACACATCCTTTGAAATATTTAAGAATGTTTAATTACATTTGGGGAGATATCTGGGTAGAAGGTGAATAGAGATAAAAGTGAAATATTGCCGATTTTGGAAGGGGATTATAAGGAGTGTAAAAATATTATAAAATTATGATAGTCTGATAAAATTAAATATTTAGGGGTAACTGTGAATGCAAATTATCAATCTTTATATATTTTAAATTATGTACCTTTATTGAAAAAGATTTAAATGGATTTGATTAAATGGAAGGATCTTCCATTAACGTTAATGGGTCAAGTAAATTGTATTAAAATGAATACTTTTCTTCGTATTCAATACTTATTTCAGTCAACTCCATGTTCACTTTCAAAGGGTTTATTTTCAGGATTTGAATAAGGTGGTGAGGAAAGTTTTATGAAAGGGAAAATTAGCTCGAGTGGCCTGACAGAAATTGACATGGAAATATGCACTAGGTAGACTCCAGTTGCCTCATTTTCAAAAGTATTATGAAGCTGCACAGTTGAAGTTTGTTAGTGGAATGATGGATATTAATCAGCCTCCTAGTCGGGCCAAGGTAGAGTTAGCCTGCATTTCTGAATTTGATCTACACCAGTTTATATACAAGTGGAATTTGAATTTATTGCAGGGATAGGATATGCCAGTATTAAAACATTTGTTGAAGATATGGGATAAAAGAAATGATGTTATAGGAACAAAGGGTAAATGATCAATTCAAACTCCGTTACATCAGCTTATTCCTTTTTCAAGGTTTCATAGGTATTTAAAGATATGGTATTTTCAGGGCATAAAAGTGATTCAGGATTGTTTTGAAGAGGGACAGTTTCTTTCTATAAATCAATTGAGGGAGAAATTTGGGACACCAGTAAATCCTTTATTTGTGTATTACCAACTTAGAGCTTTGATAAGAGATCATCATGGTAAGCAGATGAGTTTACCTAAGTTAATGTAATTGGAATCTTTGATTTCCTTTAAACCAACGAGAGGTTTTATTTCAAATATCTATCAATTGTTACAGGAAACTATGTAAAACCCGAATTTGGAGAAATCTAGAAATAAATGGGAAAGCGATTTAACTTATGCTATACCTCAAGAGGATTGGGAGGTTATAAGTCATGAAGCGATAACTAAACTGACTAAGGTAAGATATGGTTTGGTTAATTATAATTTTTTGCATCAGTTATACTGGACTCCTGAGAAATTGAAAAACTACGGATTTAGTCATTCAGATTTTTTAGAAGTGGGTCAAGTACTGGAACTTTTTTGCATGCAGTTTGGTCTTGAGATAGAGTACAAGCATTTTGGGAAAAGTTAGGTTGGTTTTGGAGAAATTATTGAAAATTAAATTACCATTCGATCCAGAGATTTTCTGTTGGGTGATATGGTTTGTTTGACTGGCTTAGGGTTGGATAAGTTTCAAATAGCATTTGTACGTTTGGCGTTATCTGTGCCACAAAAATGTGTAGCAATTACTTGGAAAGCCAATGCAGAGATTAATATAGTGGGATGGCAGAATAAATTAAGATCTTGTATTTATATGGAGAAAATAGCAATTTACAAAATAATTTCTCTATTTTTATTAAAATGTGATCATTCTATTTCGAATATATGGGTTTGGAAATATCTTAAAAGTGTGAATATGTTTTTTGGCTCACATTGAGGGGGCTGGCTGAAGGGGTGGGAAGTGGGGTTTACTAGATGTATAAAAACCTTTTTTCCTGTTGCTATTGATTTCATCTTGTTCTTAAAAGTTTTTTTTTAAAGGTGAGCTGGGTCCTCCACTCAATCATCATGTTTGGACAACTGTGGGCACAAAAGTGCAGGGATACTTAGTTCACTAACCTGCCCATTTACCCACGAGGCATGAACATCACCGCGAGAAGCATGTAAGGGTTACCATACTCATCTCATGCAAAGAAGGATCCAGCTTGCTCCTCTGTCTTTTTGTATGGGGGGGTGCAAGCACACGTGCATCATGCGTGTGGCCAGGGCAACGCACAAACACATCCAAGAATCTGCAACTTAACAAATAAAATGGCCTGTACCTGTGGACATGGGCATGCGAGATGACAAAAAAACAAAAAGTCAGGGCTCTAACTCACCAGAACTTGTGGTCAACAACCACTTGGAGAACTACAGAGTGTCACCCTTTGGATTGTAGGAGGCCGTTGGGTCCATGCTGGGTGTAATAATGGGAATCTTTGACCCAGCAATGGCGCCAGCACACATTGGGTAGCACCTTTCTGCAAAGCCATCAATTGTCTCCTGGAGGAGTGTTCCACTTGGCAGGGAGATTAAATGCTTACCGAGGAAACCCTTCCAGGATCCTGTCACCTGCCGTACCACCATGCACACAAGTGCTGACACCTATCCCGAGGATGGCACTGATGGATCAATACTCACAAGAAGTTGCATACCACCTCAGAGCCACAGCCAGTCGAATTCCCTGCTCCAATAGATGCTGCGCATCTGGTCTATGTGGATGCAGATAAGGTTCGATGAGCTTCAGCATGTTGTTGGTGCCACGCGTCATACGGAAATGTCTCCTCCACTCGTCATCGTCAAATTTGGTGAGAATGTTACTCCAGAATGCAGCCCCCTGAGATCTGTGCAACCTCCATTAAGACCGATTTGTTATCACGGCTAATTGACTGACAAGCAGCATTCGCCTCCGTCTGCGGCACCTACACTTTGCAAGCCTTTCCACCTCGAACTACCGCACTCTGGCCTACAATCTTTGCAGGGATCATCCACTAATCTCACTTATTCACTGTTCAGACCACATTAAGCTGAGAAGAACCTCAACGTATTTCATGGTCTCAATGTAGCACATCTCATCCTGGACACTGACACAGGCTGCCAACATCCCCATAAGCATTTCTCTTCACTCCTCCATGATCCTCATCTTATGTTCCTTCCAGCTTCAGCCACGATGCACTGCAAATGACATCAAGGCAGCATGGGTTTGACTAGGCCACAGTCAACAGGAGCCTGCATTTGCTCGGACACAGTTCTCCATCTGCCTGCATATTCAGGTGACAGAAAGGCATCTCCTCCGTGGCCACCTGAACATCCCAGCTGCACCCACCCAGCCGTGTCTCCCAGCGCATTTTATGCGTCCATGCACCTGAAATATTCGAGATGAATTTTCTCCTGCCACCTGCTAGACTAGTCCTCACACATGAGCAGATAAGTAGATCCCTGAGATGGAGGAAGTAGGCCTTCCAAGCCACAAGGTGGTACGTGCTGGAATCGGGAATCCAAAACAGCAAAGTCCCCCACCTTGAATTTCAGGTACATTAAGACTTTAGAGCATTGACCCAGCAAGCAGGTTCTTGCCCAGAAATCAACATTCCGTTTAACACGAAGCCAGGTAAAATGTTCCTTAACTAGTTTGATTGATGCTCTTCTACCAGGTAGAGAGATAGTGAAGAGAAAATTCTCCCACACAAATGGCCTAGGCCTTCTTGTGGAAAGCAAAATCACAGACCAACTTTTCACTGGATTTATCCAGGGTCACATATTGAAGATGGAGACCAGAGTTGATCTGGTGACACCGGATAAGATCGGGATCAATGCACCGTGCATGAGCCATGGCAGTAAAATCAATGGCAGTAGATGTCTGTAATGTTGCACCTGGAGAGGACACCAGCAACAGCATTCACTTTTCCTCAGAGGTTCTGTATGTCCGATGAAAATTGTTGGATGAAGTCCAAGTGCCGAATCTCTATGGGTAAGTAGAGATGTGTGCTTGTTCTTGCAGTATGTGTTAGAGGCTGGTGGTCTGCATAAATGGTAAAAGGATGACCTTCCAATAAAAACCTGAAATACTGGATTGGAGATTGTGCTTCATGAGGGAATTACAAAGAAACTTATTTCTAAATTGGATCTTCTACTTCAGGAGGAATCTCCAAAACAAGATTTCAATAAATCAGAAGATGGGAATTGGATTTGGGAACTGATATTGGTCCTTTTTGCTGGTGTGACATTTCTTGGGACAGAAAGATGGATATAATTAATGCTTTTTTATAGATTAGTTAATCATGAATTTATTTATCAATTATATTTAATGCCACATAAATTAATTTATTCCACATTTTTCAAATTTATATTTTAGATGTGGCACAGAAATTTGTACGTTTATACATTGTAGTTGGTCATGTACCAAGGTAACATCGATTTGGAAAGATGTGGGCAAGTTTTTGGAACAACACCTGAGATTTTTCTTTTGGGAAATGTATATGATTTGGAACCCCAATTCAAGTTCTCAAAAAATCAATTATTTTTTTTAAGTTGCACTGGTGGCAGCCAGGAGATGTATAGCAATTACATGGAAATCTGAATCTCATCTTAAAATTGATTGTTGGAACGAGATGAAAAATTGTATTCCCTTAGCAAAGGTGACTTATAATGTAGAAATGGGAATGAATCATACTTAAAAATATGGAAACCATATTGAAATATTATGGGTTTGGATAGCTAATGTTTTCTCTTCTACACCCCACCTTTTCTTTAATCTTAAGGTTGATCCTTATCGTGTTTGTTTAATTCTACTATTTTATTAATATCCTGTCTTTCTTTTTGGGAGGGTAGGGCATGGAGGGGGGTATTTATTATAGTCGATTTGCACATATAATCTATATTCTTTTTTCTTGTCTACGTTTTTTCTCTTCTCACTTTTATGTACAGTACAACCATTTATTTTTCATTCTATTTTAATAATTATAAGTATTAATTCAATTTGATTCTATTATTATATTGCACTGTATACAAAACTATAAATATATATATTTAAAACTGAAATGTTTCACTGCAAGATCGATACCTAAGAGTCTTCGCACAAAGGTATTATAATTTGCCTGAATCGGTGAGAGCTTGGCTGAAAAAAAACACCAGAGACTCCAAATGCCCTCAGCCTTGTCGTTCTAACACTGATCACACAACACTAACAGATGCATCTGTGGTGAGAGAGCAAGGCATTGGGCTTCTGATGTACGAGCATAGTGGCATTGTAGGAACAGTTTTCACATCATGGAAAGCAGACATAGCATTGTCTCCCAAAGTGAAGGCCTTTTTTGGAAACGGACATCAGATCCCTTTAGAAGTTCAGTAAGAGGTCATAGGGATACTGCGGCATTCACCAGGAAACAGCAATAAAAATTCATCATGCCGAAAAGAAATCACAACTGGCCAAACGTAACAGGTGTAGGAAATTCTCAAATTCCACTCACTTTCGATTCATCAGGAAAAATACCACGTTGCGTAACTCTCTGTCCCAACAATAGAAGATCAGCAGGCCTCAAAACACTTGACTGGGATTGATCACGATGCCAAATTCCTCAAGCCTCTGGAACCATGAGAAAAGGTGGCACTGGTGCTCCTCTTCATCCACACTTGTAACCAGAATCTCCTCGATGAAATCAACCATCAATAAAAACGAAGGCCAGTGAGTCCGTCGTCCATGAACTGCTGGAATGTCTGAGCTGCATTCCATAGACCGAATGGTATTCTCAGAAACTCAAACATGCTGAAAGGCGTCATCACTACAGTCTTCGTGACATCAGAAACCTCAAATGGAATCTAATAGTAAGAATGTACTCGATCAATTTTGGCAAATACATATTTGCCATTGAGGTTTGCTGAGAAGTCTTGGTAATTGGGAATATGGTATCAGTCAGGCACGGTCGAATTGTTCAGGGCAGGATAATCACCGCAAAGTTGCCAATCCCCAGTTTTTTTCCAGAACCATATTTAATGGTGAATCCCAGCAGTTGTCAGATCTGTAAACTATGCCCATCTCTTGCAATTCCAAATGTACGATTTTAAGATAATCCGGTGGTACAACGAGCTCCCGTCTCGTATACCCTGAGACTCTATATGGTAGCTTATTGCATGTCTGTATGGCGATACGATGGCGTCACTAGGCGAGGGAAACACTTGAGCAAGGCTTGCAAAGGGTAGAAGCCAGGTTGAAGGCTTGTCAGGTGGCAGATGATATTGGAGGGACAACAAATGCAGCTCACATGCATTCAAGAACTGCAGTCCACAAAACAGTGATTTTTTAAAATACATCAATGAAACATGAGAGAAGAAATCCATTCCCAAAATGGAATTTGCCACATTTACAACTAAAAACCACCAAAACAGTTTGTGAGACTGAAATGAAACACGAGTGACCTCTGGCCACGTTCTCTGACCACAAGGACAGGCCATTTGGCAAACAATGTCTGTGGTGACCAGGAAACTCATTTCAATTCATTCCATCTGTCAGCACATGGTCCATACACATCACCCGTTCCCTGCTTGTTCATGTGCCCAACCCAATGACTCTTAAATCGTGGTGATTGCATCTCCTTTCACCACTGTCCTGGCAGCTTGGTCCAGACCCCCACCGCATTGTGTAAAATCCTGCCTCACTTCTCTCCTTTCCCCCTCTCATGTTCAATCTAGGCATCGTAGTATTTTTACATTTCCCACGGGGGTGGGGGAAGAAGAAATCTACCCTCTCTGGGACTACAATAATTTTATAAGTTTCAACGAGGTCATTTCTCAGCCGCCAATGCTCCAGAGAAAACTTTCCAAATTTGTCCAACCTCTCCTCAGAGCCAATGCTCCAACCCAAGCAACACCCTGACAAACTCCTTTAGTAATCCAGCAACCAGAATTGCATGAAATACTCAAAATGTGGTCTAACCACATTTATACTTTAAGCCCTGCTCAATAAAGAATACTTTCTTTAACACCATACACTTGTGTGGCCTCTTTCAAGGAGCTAAAGGTCCCTCTTTGCAACACTACAGCAAGTCCTCTCAAAGTGCAAGACACTTGTCCAGATTAAACTCCATCTGCCATTTCTCTGCCCACATTTGGAAGTTATCTGGTTTGCAATGGAGAATACGAGGGGACGTGGGTGAATCAGCAGGTGATAGAATGAAACATGGGGGGGGGGGGAGGGTGGGCAGGTTACCATTGAGTCAAAGGACTACACAAATGAAATAGATGGTTCCTCTGGATTTGACCTCACCCGGACAGTGGAGGAGGCAGAAGACAAAGGTCAATGTGGCAATGGAATGGAACTTAAAACAGCTTGTGACTATGAGCCAAGATAGCCATGGTGATCAAATGGTACTCAGCCAATCTGTCATTAACTCTCAATTGGATTTACTGCCATAGAGGAGGATACTTGAAGAGCACGGACATGGTCAGTGAAGATGAATGTGAAACTTTACCCTGCAAGAGAATGGTTGTTTATGTCCCTGGATGGTGGAGACTGATGCAGGTTGCAGGAAAAAATGCCCAAGAATGGAGAGGATGGCGTGGGGAGAGATGAGCGAACTAGAAAGTCTGGATGAAAGCAGACCCTGACAAAAACAGAAAGTGGGGAGGGGATGATGCAACTCCATCGTGTTGTAGTTGGCCGAAATGATCAGGTTAATGGCTACAACACATGCTAGGGATTGCATGTGGTAATGAGGAGTCTGTAACTTGTTGAAAGATCTGACTGCTAAATTCATCACCAATGAGTAGGAAAGCAGCTTCAGTCCACTCACCCACTCAGAAAGATTTAGTTCATAAACAAAACAACCTTTCAACAGGGACAGGTGCAAAAGGGCTCTTCATTTTGTCTTACATTCAACATACTTTGAAGCTCCCCACTGTAAATGACTCCAAATTCAATTCTGGTGGAAGAGTAGGAGCCAAGGCCTTGCCACATCAGATGAGCCTTATTCTGGGTATCTATTTCGACTTTCACACCATTAAATGCAAGCCCCAGTTATTGATTCCCAACCATTTTCTATACTTACCCATACCCTGCAACAAATACAAATTATAATTTTGCAACCACCCCACCAGAAATTGAAACAAAAAACAGCTAATTTTTCCAGGTATAAATTACATATAAAATAATTTCCCCACAGTTTAACTTCACTGTGGCCATTCATGGATAACTTCTGACATCAGGAAACTGCACCAGCCATTATTGACTCTTCTCCAATTTTACTGGCAGACATGAGATCATATTTAACACGCACGATATTTCTTTTCTCACTGACCAGAACTATCAAGCACAGTGTAAAATGAGAAAATCTCAAGGCAACCACGAGATACGAACTCCCGTCTGCAATGTTGCTGAGCACATTTGTTACAATATTGAAGTGTTTATGACAGATATTCACAGTCAAGCAATAACAGAAATAACAGAATATTACAGCATATTAGAAGCCCTTTGGCCTATGATGTTGTGCCAACCAAGATATTTCTACCAAAAAAACCAATTCTCTTTCATACAAGTATACCCAAGAGTCTCTTAAATGCCCCTTACGTGATATCTGCTTGGATACTGACATTGCGCCTGTTCAAAGTAGGACATGGCTTCTACCAGCAGGAGTTTCTATTTGAGGAAAATATTGATAGATGGCTGACCATATACGTTTCCTAAAAATTAATACCCTCTCCCTCTCTACAACACATTCAGCCCCGTGGCATCTTCCTGCGTTGCATTACTGGGATCACCAAACACCGGACCCATTTCCCATCTCTCCTTGCAATGCCAATATGGCAGCTGCCATTGAGAACTGACCAATCACATTTTAATTCCGCAGGCAAGATGAAAATCATCCTGACATCCTGCTTCAAAATAAGGCTAAACAAACCTTCCCAATTTTGTCACTTCATTTTTAATTCGATTCCCATGGCACATTAACAAAAAATGTCCCATCCATTTGCTCACCAAATGAAGAGCAAAATCATGATCCCTGATCTTGAAATCCCACAACCTTCAATGTTACACAGATAATCAAGGAAGTCTTCTGTCATAAAAGTGAATGAAACCTTGAAAATATTACCCCTTCACAAACGCTGAGATTGGGGCGAGCTGAGCCACCGCAAGCAAACAGTCTGAATCACCACAAAACGCGGTCAGTCCAACAGGACACAGGCTCCCCTTCACTGCAAAGAAGGAGCCAGCGCCTTGCGCTATGTGCGGGGTAAAGAGCCCTTCACTTCCGCGTTGCAATGACGTCACTTCTGGAAGTTGGGAGGATAAGTCACCAGAAGTGGGCAGGCCAGCGAGCACACACGGGGAATTCAAATGAATAAAGCCAGTCTTTGTTTGACACTCAGCATGTGTGGACGTCTCTTTATTTGGTAGCGATGCCGCTGCGGACGCTACAGTATGATGGATGAAATTCTTACTTGATGCGACCACAAAGGTGTGCAAGTTACATCAACCTCAATAGAAAAAATGACCAGAAATGCCAGAGGTCATAAATTCAAAAGGATTGGTGAAATCTTTACTATGTATTGTCAACACCAAAGTACCTGTCTTTTTCAAGGCATTCTGACAAGTAACTTAGAAACATTACATTTTAAACACATGATATGTCAGGATAAGAAGAATTGTTCAAGGGACACAAGTTTAAAAAAGGACATCTAACTTTATTAAGAATGGAATACAACAACAGGAAAAACTGACTGAATCAGACAAATTCTATGAGCATTGTCGAGCAGAGAAAAATGGATTAGTTTTCCATCCCTTACGAAGCTCCCCCATTACCATTGAAGGTACTCCCTGTCTTACGACCGTAATTGATACTGAAAGATCAGTTATATCTCAAAATGGGCGCAAGTTCGAATTTTGTCCCTGTGTGTGCAGCACTGAAGTTTTAGAGCAGATTTTTAAAATCAAATGTCGTATTTGACATAGCTTAACAGGGATACAGGGCACGTCAGAAACAAAATGTGCGTACTTACTTTGTTCGTCAGTGTCTCGAGATCCATAGGCTGGGTGCAGCCGTCTTGATTCCTGTGCACATGCACCAATCTTCAGTTGGTGCTTGCACACTGGGTTCGCTGATTGGAACCCGTCACACATGTGCCAACAGATGGAGAGCGGGATTTAACTAACAAAGTAAGTACGCACCTTTTAGCTGACGTGCCCTGTATCCCTGTTAGAGTTTGTCAAAAACACTGTCAATTTTGTATTTTTTCTTCAATATATTGATAAAAATTTGGTCGAATATGCGGATTCACGCAAGTCGCATAGGGCGCAAGTCGGGGAGTCCCTGTCATTGCTTTGGAGCAAAGGAAACTGTGGTACCAAGCCAAAAGAGTATATGTTATAGGCCTAGCGAAAAGGAAGAGAGAGTGACTACAATCTCAATCTATTGAATGAATCAGTGGGAGAAAAGAATGGGAAGCAATTCAAGGCAAAACTCTTCATCAGAGAACAGGGTGGGAGGCCTGAGGCAGGGACTCTCACAGAATTGGCAAACCAGGCCAGGGTAAGACACAACAGAAGGAGTCAGAAGGAGTAAAAATAAGCAAGTCTGCAGGCCTAGTGATTGGAGTTAATAATGAAAAGGACTGGAGAAACCCAGCAGTTCCAACAGCACCTATAGTCGGCCAAGATATACGAGCAATGTTTTGGGCTAAGTTATGAACAATTGCTGGCAAGCACCGGAATTAAAAAGGTGGGGACAGGAGGGCAGGGGAAGGGGAGGGAGGGAAGCACAGCTGGACATGGATAATAGGGCAGGACTGAAAAGCTGTGAATCGATGAGGGGACAGGTGGGGGTCTGTGAATGCAGAGCTGGATGAAAGAAGTCAAGAGGGATAGGGAAAGAGAGAGAGACACAGGGTGGGGACTGTTCGAAAGGAGACATGGGGTGAGACAAAGAGACAACAGCAGTGAGATGACAAAGGGAGGCAGAGATAAAAGGTCCAGTGGGTAAGTGTGTGAATAGGATGGTGTGGGTGGATAGAAGAACAAAGGCAACCTGTGTGAGAATCTGACAAGTGGAGGTGAGAATGGGAGTAGAAAGAGAGAATAGGTCGAAAGTGAATCCCTGGGCCAAGGCAGTGTCCAACCATTTCACAAAACTAACCAGGCTCGGACTGTTACCTGGCACAGATCAGGCTTCAACTTTATGACAAGTCACCAGAAAATCTTTCTTGTCCTCTTTGGGGTCTCCTAAAGAAGAACATTTGATGTATTATCACTGTTGCAACAAACAAAACATCAATGTCCCCTCCACCTTGCCTGGCCCCCCTCCCCTCCCCTCCCCCACCACCTCTCTCTTGCGCAGCCTCCTTCCACTCACCATCCCCCGAGTCCCCCTCCCCTCCCCCTACTCTTTGCACGGCTCCCCCTCCCTCCCTCCATATTTCACATTCCCCCCTCCCTTCTCCCTGCCCTTTCCCAGCCCCTCATCCCCACCCCCAGCTCGTCCTCCCCTCCCCGTCCCCTGCTCCTCCCCTTCCCCTCCTCTCCTTCCCCTAACGCGCCCCCTCCCCTGGATCCTGCCCCTCCCCTTATCTTGAGCACTCCTACCCTTGAACCCCGCCCACGCGGATCCCCGTAGACTCCCTCCCATTGACCGGCCATCCTCGGCACTCTCACTCCCCGGCCCCTCCCCTCACCCTGCCCGTCCCCTCCCCTCCCTCTACCCGGCCCCTCCCACACCCCCTACCCAGCCCTTCCCACTCCCCTTGCCAGGTCCCTCCCCCTGCCCGGCCCCTCATCTTGCCCCGCCCCTCCACCTCCCCGTACCCCCGCAGCCTCCTGCTTCACCCTGACAGCGACACCATGCGGCGCACCGACGCCTCAACACCACCCCAAATCCCCGCCGGCCCGGCTGCTCCCAGATGGGGCCCGGCTGCGTACGGCTCACCCGCTTTCCCTGAACCGCGCGGCTGAGGAAGGTGCCGGTTTCCGCCGCCAACTGCTTCCCGTTCAAGTCCACGGCAACGCGATGGACCTCGAGCAGACGCCGCCGCCGCCAACAATCCGCCTGCCCTCTCAGTCCCACCCCCTCAAAGGAAAGGCCAATCAGCACGCGAATCCTCACATCAATCCAACCCTGCTTCAGCGACCAATACAATCGCCGCCTCACTGAGTCAACCCATTGGCTCGCGCCACTGAACCAACCAATCAGCAAGTGAGGGAACTCACAGGTTCACCCAGTGAGAAGCTCCAGACAGAAAACAGAGGCTGGCGAAGGAGACCCTTCGGCCCTTCAACCTCAACTACCCCAACAACTCAATCCCATTCTGGTGAAACTCAGTTTCTCTTTATCTGAGCTCCCAGATTCCTCTGATATCAAGAAATACATTGAACTCCAACTGCAAGTGAGACTATTGATTCTCTCCCTTTGTTCCTTTTTATCACCACTTTCCATTTCATGTCCTCTACTTTTGTCCAAGTCTCTGCATCGAAGTTCCATGCATTTGTCCCCTCCACGAATGTGGACGGCAAAAAAACTCATCACAAGTCCATGGAGCCCAATTTCAAACCTCCAGGATGGAAAATCCCAAGGATATTACATTTTCATTCAAGACATTTCTTAAAGTCGAAGCAGCCGAGAGGTGATTTGGAAATTGGGACACTTAGTTCCCAGCTCCTTTGCATTATCATCACTGGATCTGTGTTGGATTTGTCCTTTCTGGTTTCAAATTGATCAATAAAATATGTTTTAAAACGACCAGAGGTTCATCCACAGGACCACGAGGGGCCGAGAGCAACAAAGGGGACTCCCTCCTGCTCCCCGCCCGCCCAAATATCAATGTGATCTACCGGGATCGTTGTCAAAATCGTCGAGGACCCCTTCCACCTGGCCAACAACATCTCCAGTTGTTCCCCTCGGGAAAGAGATCCAAGAATATCAGAGCCGGTACAAGCAGCCCCAGGAACAGGGCAGGGAGAATGTTAAACGATTGATGAATTGTTCAAATACACCACGATTTTACTATTTATTGAACAACACTGAGTTATTCTTCTGGATGGACCTCACCTGCATCATTTGTCTGTATGTGTGTCGATCTGGTTGTGTGTTTACATGGGCTTCCCCCAAGATCCCGGTTTCATCGGGTTGTACTTGTGCAATCAAATGGTCATAAATTACCCCAACCCCAAGAATGGATTTTATTCACAAATTATTTCCAAAGAGGAAGACCGTTCCAAGATTTTTCACCTCCTCGTGTTGCATCCAGATATTCCCTTCACTGCACGATGCTGCATACGGACTCTGTTTAGCTTCATTGCCACCACCTTGTGGTTCCAATGTGATTTTCCTGCCTGAACCATTCAGATTTGGTCTGGGTGGATCATCTACCCTAAAGTAGACTTGACTCGATTGGTAAACGCCTTGGACAGGATTTTAGACTTGGCTTTTAATTATGACATGGGTCTCCAACTCCAGATACCCTCCTTAAGACAAGGGTAATGATGCCCTTCCACATGGTCTGACATGCTGCCTGCCAGAAGCAAAGCATTGTAGAATTCCTCTCCCAGATGTGAACAACACAGCCATTCTCCCCGAGCTGAGGGTGTCTGTACTGCTCCTCATCTCCTGCAATTGGGGCTTTCCTCTCCACCAGCCCCACAAGACAACCCAGACTACTGGACAGAAGGCAGAGTTATGGAGAGATCACGGGTAGCTTGAGAAGGGTGGAGTCTATCCAGGAGCCCAATAACAGCAGGGAACCCAAGTGGAAGGGGGATAAAGTGCATTCAATGGTGTACCAGCAGGACGTTGCTGAGGGTGTGGATTCCCTCGGGCTCTGAGGAGAGAAAGCGCTGGTCGGTCCAATGGTTTAGGTGAGGCCAGGGTCCAAATGCGAAGGGGCGCAGGTCATCAAGGGCAGACCTAACAGTTGACTGGAAGTGTTGTGGGGATACTGTGGGCTGGTAGAGGAGCGTAAGGAGGGTGCAGTTGTGTTTTGACAAGGGAGTGCTGAGGGAGAGGTCACATAGTTGGGACTTCGAAGCAATGCGCCTCTGATTGTCTGCAGGGATGGGACCTGTCAATAAAACTGCAGACATTAAGCACACAATGTCTTTGTCCCATGATCATCAGGAAGGAGATATGGAGGAACAAAATCAGGACTGCCAGGCAGGGAAATAATATCTTCCCACAGGCTATGAGATGGACAATGCAACGTGAGTTGGATGGGTCCGTAGAATGAAAAGGTGTCTTTACAAAAAATGAAACCATTTTATTAATTTAATGACAATGGTAGAGAATAAAAGAGACAAGATGTCTGCCAAGCAGCGAACGTTGAAGGCACTTCCTGAAACGGAGACATTGAAATCACACGGATGGTTCTGGCCAGAATGAGGACGCCTTCATCTGGAAGTAGGTGAGGTGCAGCAGGGGTATTGGGGAAGGCAGTTAGGGAAAGGGCACAGGGAAGGGTAAAGTGGAGAAGTGGGCTAAGGGAGGGGGAGGAGTGCTGGTGGCGTGGTTGGGGAAGGGTTTGGGGATGTTGTTGGGGAGGGAAGGGGAGGGGAGGGGGAGGGGGAGGGAACGGGGAGCGGAGGAGAGGGGGAGTGGGAGGGGAGTGAGTGGGGAGGGGAGGGTGAGGGGGAGGGGGAGGGGAGAGGGAGGGGGAGGGAAGGGGGAGGGGGAGGGGAGGGGGAGGGGGAGGGGAGGGGTAGGGGAGGGGGAGGGGAGAGGGAGGGGAGGGGGAGGGGAGGGGGGGAGGGGAGGGGGGGAGGGGGAGGGGGAGGGGGAGGGGGAGGGGTAGGGGAGGGGGAGGGGGAGGGGAGGGGGAGGGGGGGGGAGGGGGAGGGGAGAGGGAGGGGGAGGGGAGGGGGAGGGGGAGGGGCAGGGGCGCGGGGAGGGGGCGCGGGGAGGGGGCGCGGGGAGGGGGCGCGGGGAGGGGGCGCGGGGAGGGGGCGCGGGGAGGGGGCGCGGGGAGGGGGCGCGGGGAGGGGGCGCGGGGAGGGGGCGCGGGGGGGGGGCGCGGGGTGGGGGCGCGGGGAGGGGGCGCGGGGAGGGGGCGCGGGGAGGGGGCGCGGGGAGGGGGCGCGGGTAGGGGGCGCGGGGAGGGGGCGCGGGGTGGGGGCGCGGGGAGGGGGCGCGGGGCGGGGGCGCGGGGCGGGGGCGCGGGGAGGGGGCGCGGGGAGGGGGCGCGGGGAGGGGGCGCGGGGAGGGGGCGCGGGAGGGGGGCGCGGGGAGGGGGCGCGGGGAGGGGGCGCGGGGAGGGGGCGCGGGGGAGGGGGCGCGGGGAGGGGGCGCGGGGAGGGGGCGCGGGGAGGGGGCGCGGGGAGGGGGCGCGGGGAGGGGGCGCGGGGAGGGGGCGCGGGGAGGGGGCGCGGGGAGGGGGCGCGGGGAGGGGTGGGGTGGGGAGGGGAGGGGCGGGGAGGGGAGGGGTGGGGAGGGGAGTGTAGGGGTGGGGAGGGGAGGGGGAGGGGGAGGGGGAGGGGGAGGGGGAGGGGGGAGGGGGAGGGGAGGGGGAGGGGGCGCGGGGAGGGGGCGCGGGGAGGGGGCGCGGGGAGGGGGCGCGGGGAGGGGGGCGCGGGGTGGGGGCGCGGGGAGGGGGCGCGGGGAGGTGGCGCGGGGAGGGGGCGCGGGGAGGGGGCGCGGGGAGGGGGCGCGGGGAGGGGGCGCGGGGAGGGGGCGCGGGGAGGGGGCGCGGGGAGGGGGCGCGGGGAGGGGGCGCGGGGAGGGGGCGCGGGGAGGGGTGGGGTGGGGAGGGGAGGGGCGGGGAGGGGTGGGGAGGGGAGTGTAGGGGTGGGGAGGGGAGGGGCGGGGAGGGGAGGGGAGTGTAGGGGTGGGGAGGGGAGGGGGAGGGGGAGGGGGAGGGGGAGGGGGCGGGGGGAGGGGGAGGGGAGGGGGAGGGGGGCGCGGGGAGGGGGCGCGGGGAGGGGGCGCGGGGAGGGGGCGCGGGGTGGGGGCGCGGGGAGGGGGCGCGGGGAGGTGGCGCGGGGAGGGGGCGCGGGGAGGGGGCGCGGGGAGGGGGCGCGGGCAGGGGGCGCTGGCAGGGGGCGCGGGGAGGGGGCGCGGGGAGGGGGCGCGGGGAGGGGGGCGCGGGGAGGGGGCGCGGCGAGGGGGCGCGGCGAGGGGGCGCGGCGAGGGGGCGCGGCGAGGGGGCGCGGCGAGGGGGCGCGGGGAGGGGGCGCGGGGAGGGGGCGCGGGGAGGGGGCGCGGGGAGGGGGCGCGGGGAGGGGCGCGCGGGGTGGGGGCGCGGGGAGGGGGCGCGGGGAGGGGGCGCGGGGAGGGGGCGCGGGGAGGGGGCGCGGGGAGGGGGCGCGGGAAGCGGGCGCGGGGATGGGGCGCGGGGATGGGGCGCGGGGATGGGGCGCGGGGAGGGGGCGCGGGGAGGGGGCGCGGGGAGGGGGCGCGGGGAGGGGGCGCGGGGAGGGGCGGGGAGGGGCAGGGTGGGGAGGGGAGGGGCGGGGAGGGGAGGGGAGGGGAGGGGCGGGGCGGGGAGGGGAGGGGAGGGGAGGGGAGGGGAGGGGAGGGGAGGGGAAGGGAGGGGAGGGGCGGGGAGGGGAGGGGCGGGGAGGGGAGGGGAGGGGAGGGGAGGGGCGGGGAGGGGCGGGGAGGGGAGGGGCGGGGAGGGGAGGGGCGGGGTGGGGCGGGGAGGGGAGGGGCGGGGAGGGGAGGGGCGGGGAGAGGTGGGGCGTGGCGGGGAGGGGAGGGGCGGGGCGGGGAGGGGAGGGGAGGGGAGGGGAGGGGAGGGGCGGGGTGGGGAGGGGCGGGGAGGGGCGGGGAGGGGTGGGGAGGGGTGGGGAGGGGAGGGGTGGGGAGGGGAGGGGCGGGGAGGGGGGAGGGGAGGGGAGTGGAGGGGCTAGCTCAGGGGATAGTGTAAGTGGAAGGGGAAAGGCAAGGGGAAGTGTAAGGAGAATGGGTGAAAATGGGGTGCTTGCTCATGGGAGGGGAAGGGGGAGGCGTTCAGGCCGTCATGGGGTTGTCCATCCCTCTTCACTGCAAGGCCAGATGGTTGTAGACACTTGGCTCGTATCCATAGTTTGCTCCTGCTCCTGGGAACAGAAGCATGTGTTAATGAGGAACTGTTTCCTGGACCTGACCTCGTTGACTGAGGAGGATCCAAATCACTCCCCCCAATCCCGACACTGCAGCCTTTCCAGTTCCACTCCTTTTGATCAGGTGTGTGTGAGGAACCCACGATCTTGTCTCTTCTACTCAGGCTCCCCATCATCCAAAACCTTGTTCACCACTTCATGGCAGCAAAGTGTTGGACCAATCACGGACTAGTTGAGCCCCTTCAGCTGATCCATCCGAACCTACCCCACAATATATCCCTTCCTTCCCTCACATCAATTTATATTCACGTACCTATCTTCGAGTCTTTTCAATATCCCTATTGTACTAGTTTTGACCATCACCACTGCAACGCATTCCAGGGACCCACTACACTGTGTGACAAAACATAGCACTCTCGTCTCCGCTAAACCTTTATCCTCTCATCTTATTTTGGAGTCCTCTGGTATTCTTGCCCTAGAATATATGTGCTGGTTTTCAACCCAATCTGTACCTCTCCTCATCTCGTGGGCCTCTATTTCAGTCACCTCTCATCCTTCTTTGGTGTCCAGAGAAAAGCCCTAACTCTGCTAACCTTGCCTCATCAGACCTTTTCCAATCCAGCCACCATCCTCGTAAATCTCCTCTGCACTCTCTACAAAGCTTCCACGTCCATCCTGTCATGAGGCAACCAGGAATGCACACAACAGCCAAGTGTGGTCTGACTCAAGATTTAGAGTTCTGCAACTTTACTTCTCCGTTCTTGAACTCAATTCCCCTAATTAATGAAGGCCAGCACACAATACTCCTCCTTAACCAACCTATCAATTTGCGCAGCAAACTTGAGAGATCTATCGAGATGAACCTTAACATTTCTCTGATCTGCCACACTGTTAATAATGCTGCCATTCACCACGAACTCTGCCCTCAAGTACAACCTTCAAAAGTGCATCACTTCACATTTCTCCAGATTGATCACCATCTGCCAATTCTCTATGACAACGTTCTACATTGTCCACAACACCTCTACCTTTGATTCATCCGCTGACGTACCCACCCGTCCATGCCCATCGACATTCATAAAAAAAACCACACAGCAGGGGTCCCAGGACACCGGAGCATTGACCTCCAGGCATCATATGTTCCATATCATCATATAACCATTTACGGAGCGGAAACAGGCCATGTTCCATCTACTACTACTCTCTTCTTTCTGCAGGCAAGTGAATTCTGAATCCAAACAACCAAGGCTCCATGGATCCCATGCCTCAGGACGTACTGAATGAGGCCACTGTGGTGACCTAGCCCAAAACCTCAAAAAATATCCACGTGTAGCACATCCACCCTTTTACCTTCCTCAATTTCCTTCATCACCTCCCTGGAAAACTTAATCATGATCATGGGGCGAGCCCTAGGACTGCGGAGTGGAGGCTTCCCTAAACAAGGAAGGCACTGTTCAATGGAGGAGTAACAAGCCTCCACTCATTCTCCAGCCCTGGCCCACACAAAGACAGGAGTGGGGTTCCATTCACAGTCCAGTGACCCATCATCCATCTCAGCCATGTTAACGGCTCCACTCACCAGGAAGTCCCACCCTCCAAACTCTCCCCTCTTTCCCTTTCCACTGCCCATCACACCCACCGCGTCCTTCCTCCAGTCAGAGAGAAACTTTCGCTGTCCTGACCATCTCCCGCTTGCTTCCACCGATCCCCTCATAATCCCCCCTTCTCCACCACCAGCATCCTCCAATCACCTGCCAATGCCCTCTCACCCGCCTCCTGTATCAACCAATCACCTGCCAGTCCCCTTTCCCTGTATCGACCAATATCTAGACCGATATGTCGAGGAACCAACTCGGGAGCAGGCCATTTTAGATTGGGTATTATGCAATGATAAGGGGCTAATCGACACTCTTGTTGTGCGAGGCCCTTTGGGTGGGAGTGATCACAATATGATCGAATTCTCACTCGACATGGGGAGTGATGATATTAAAACCGAGACTAAGGTCCTGAATTTAAATAAATGGAACTATGATGGTATGAGACGGGAGTTGAGTAAGATTGATTTGGTGATTTATGGGGGAGTTGACTGTGGATAGGCAATGGAAAGCATTCACAGATCTAATGGAGAAATTGCAAAAATCGTTTCTACCGGTTTGGCATAAAAATAAACCAAAAAAAGTGACGACATGTAACCACTTAGAGCACAAAACAGGCCAGTTCAGCCCAACTAGTCCAGGCCTTAGCAAAGTCCCACCCTCCTAGTCCCACTGACCAGCACCAGGTCCATACCTCTCTAGTCCCCTCCTATCCATGTAACGATCCAGTCTTTCCTTAAACGTAACCAATGATCCCGCCTCAACCACGTCTGTTGGAAGCTCATTTCACATCCCCACCACTTTTTGCATAATGAAATTTCCCCACATGTTCCCGTTAAAATTTTCCCCCTTCAATCTTCAACCATGCCCTCTCGTTTGAATCTCCCCCACTCTTAATTGAAAAAGCCTATCCACGTTTACTCTGTCTGTCCCTTTTAAAATCTTAAACACCTCGATCAAGTCCCCTCTCAATCTTCTACGCTTCTGAGAAAAAAGCCCCAGTCTGCACAACCTTTCCCTGTAACTCAAACCTTGAAATCCTGTTAACATTCTCATGAACCTTCTCTGCACTCTCTCTATTTTGTTTATATATTTCCTATAATTTGGTGACCAAAACTGTACACAGTACTCCAAATTTGGCCTCACCAATGCCTTGTACAATTTCATCAAAACCTCCCTACTCTTGAATTCGATACTCCAATTTATGAAGGCCAACATTCCAAATGCCTTCTTCACCACACCATCTACCTGAGTATCAGCCTTGAGGGTACTATTTACCATAACTCCTAAATCCCTTTGTTGCTCTTCACGCCTCAATTGTATACCATTCAATGTATATGACCTATTTAAATTTGCCTTTCCAAAATGCAGCACCTCACATTTATCTGCATTAAATTCCATCAGCCATTTCTCAGCCCACACCTCCAGCCTTCCTAAATCACCTTTTAATCTATGGTAATCTACCTCACTGTCACAACACCACCGACCTTTGTGTCATCCGCAAACTTATCCAATTCTCCACCCCTACATCCAGATCGTTTATATATATATAACAAATAATAGTGGCCCCGGGACCGAACCCTGAGGAACTCCACTAGTCACCGGCCTCCAATTGGACAAACAATTTTCTACCACGACTCTCTGACAATTCCCATCCAACCATTCCTGAATCCATTTCACTACCACCTTATTTATACCTAATGCCTCTACCTTTTTTCCTAACCTCCTGTGGGGAACTTTGTCAAAAGCTTTACTAAAGTCCAAATATACAACATCCACCGCTTTCCCTTCATCAACCTTTTTTGTAACCCCCTCGAAGAACGCGAAATGTTTTGTCAAGCATGATCTACCCCGACAAAACCATGCTGATTACGCCCTCACAATCCCTCTTCCTCCAAATAGTTGTAAATACCATCCCTCAGAACACTTTCCATCAACGTGCCCACTACCGACGTCAGACTAACGGGCCTAGAAATCCCAGGTTTACATTTAGACACTTTCTTAAACAGCGGAACAACATGCGCCACCCTCCAATCCTTTGGCACCACCCCCGTGGCCAGTGACATCCTAAATATCTCTGTCAATGGCCCCACTGACCGTCCACTAGCCTCCCTGAGTGTCATAGGGAATATTTTGTCCGGTCCAGGAGATTTATCCACCTTTATCTTTTTTAACACAGCCATCACTACCTCCTCGGTTATGCTTATGTGCTTCATGACCTCCCAACGATTCTTCTTTACTTCAACTGGTTCAACATTTTTTTCCTTCGTGAATGCCGAGGCAAAGAAATCATTCAAAATTTCCCCCATTTCCTCTGACTTCTCACTCAGCCTACCCTCGCTATCTACAAGGGGACCAATTTTATCCTTCACTAATCATTTACTTTTAATGTACTTATAGAAACCCTTTGAATTTATTTTTACTCTGTCAGCCAAAGCCTCTTCGTGCCTTTTTTTGGCCTTTCTAATTTCTTTCTTAAGATTCCTTCTACACTCCTTGTAGTCCTCCTTCAATTTCTCAGCTCCCTGCTCTTTATACCTCTTGTACTCCTCCCTTTTTCTCCTCACCAAATTTCCAATATTCCTCGAAAACCAAGCCTCCCTATGACTTCCAGCCTTTCCTTTGATCCACACTGGGACATAACTACTCTGTACCCTCAAAATTTCTTATTTGAATATCCTCCATTTTTCATTAACATCCTTACCTGAAAATATCCTGTCCCACTCAATACTCCCCAAATCCCTTCTTATTCCTTCGAAATTTGCTCTTTTGCAATCCAGAACCTCAACTTTAGGCCTCTCCTTGCTCTTCCCTAAAATTACCCTAAAACTTACAGAATTATGATCACTAGACCCAATTGGATCTCCAACATTAATGTCCGCCTCCTGACCTAGCTCGTTCCCTAACAGGAGATCCAGTATTACACTATCCCAAGTCGGTTCTTCTACTAACTGATTTAGAAAACAATCCTGAACACATTTAACGAACTTCAGCCCATCCTGCCCTCTAACCGTATGTGTATCCCAATCAAAGTTAAAATCTCCCATGATCACTAACCTATGATTTTCACACAAATACGTTATCTCCCTACAAATTTGTTCCTCTTATTTTCTTGGCCCATTGGGTGGTCAGTAATACATCCCTGTTAGCACCCTCTTGCCACCTCCACCCCTCAATTCCACCCAAGCAGCCTCAGTGGTCGATCCCTCCATAACATCCTGCCACCTCACGGCAGTAATGTCCTCCTTAACAAGCAGAGCACCTCCTCCTCCTTTTTTTACCCCCTGATTTATCACATCTTAAACAAATGTATCCTGGAATATTAAGTTGCCAGTCCTGCCTCTCCTGTAGCCAGGTCTCACTAATTGCCACAATATCGTGACACCAAGTATCTATCCATGCTCTCAGCTCATCTACCTTGTTCACTATGCTTCTTGCATTAAAATATATGCATCACAGAGAATGACCATCACCTATATTCTCTTTTTTACATTCTACCCTTATCTCCATCCTACCTTTCTTATCTTTTTTATTCCTATCTAGGTGGCCATACTCCCTGGTCACTGCTCTCACACTCTGTTCGCCTCCCCCTGCCAAACTAGTTAAAACCTTCCCCCACAGCTCTAGAAAATCTGCTTGCCAGCACATTGGTCCCCCTCCAGTTCAAGTGGAGTCCGTCCCTCTTGTACAGGTCCGACCTTCCCCAGAAGAGATCCCAATGATCCAGAAATCTTATCCCTTGCCCCCTGCACCATCTCTTTAGCCACGCATTCATCCTCCACATCCTCCTATTTCTACCCTCACTAGCGCGTGGCACGGGCAGCAATCCAGAGATTACTACCTTGGAGGTCCTGTTTTTTAACTTCCTACCAAATTCTACATAATCCTGTTTCAGGACCACATCCCCACTTCTAACTAAGTCATAGGTCCCCACGTGGACCACGACTTCTGGCTGTTCTCCTTCCCCTTGCAGAATTCTATGTACTAGATCAGAGATATCCCTGACCCTGTCACCAGGAAGGCAACATACCAACCTGGATCCCCGATCTCATCCCACAAACCTTCTATCTGTCCCTCTGACTAATGAATCCCTAACTACAAGAATCCTATCCTTTTCCTTCTTTCCCTTCTGAACCTCAGGGGAAGCCCCTGTGCCAGATACCTGACCCCCACGACTCATCCCTGATAAGCTGTTCCCCCCAGCAGTATCCAAAGCCAAATACATGTTGCTGAGGGGCACTTCCACAGGGGTACTCTGCACTGGCACTCTCCCTCCTTTCCTCACAGTCAACCAATTCCCTGAGTCCTGCCTTCTAGGGGTGACTGTCTCCCTGTAACTCCTCTCTATCACCGCCTCTGCTTCCCTTATGATCCTCAGTTCATCCATTTGCAGCTCAAGCTCCCTAACACGGTCACTCATTATATACAATTGGATGCACCTTTTGCAGATGTAGTCGTCAGGAACAGCTGTGCAGTCTCTGATTTCCCACATCCCACAATTGGAGCACTTAACTACCCCAACTGACTCCATTTCCTCCTTTCTTACTATAATACCCTTGACTAATAAGTTCCTTCTTAGCCCCTGCTCACCGAAGTCCCTCGAGCCAAAGTCCCTACTCCTTCACTGGGCCACTCCTCGAGCCAAAGTCCCCACTCCTTCACTGGGCCACTCCTCGAGCCAAAGTCCCCACTCCTTCACTAGGCCACTCCTCGAGCCAAAGTCCCCACTCCTTCACTGGGCCACTCCTCGAGCCAAAGTCCCCACTCCTTCACTGGGCCACACCTCGAGCCAAAGTCCCCACTCCTTCACTGGGCCACTCCTCGAGCCAAAGTCCCCACTCCTTCACTGGGACACTCCTCGAGCCAGAGTCCCCACTCCTTCACTGGGTCACTCACTCACTTCGACGCTCCACGCTGGCTGCTCCCTCCTTTTCTACTCCTTTTATTAGCCCCTTACTAATTAACCCGAATTAACTCCCAGCTCCTCCTCCTCCTCCTCTCACCTGACACCAGGCACTGACTCACTGTCTCCTCCAACCCTGAGTTTGACCTGCCTGAACCCAAGTCCCGGTAAGTGCAGCTTTTATTTGACTCACCCTCTGATTCTGTCTCTTGGCTCCTCCTCCTCTCACCTGACACCAGGCACTGACTCACTGTCTCCTCCGACCCCAAGTCTGACCTGACCGTGGATAACAAGGGAAATTGGAGACAGTATTAGGTCCAAAGAGAGAGCATATCCATTGGCCAAAAAATTACCACAACTGAAGACTGGGAGCAGTTCAAGATGCATCAAAGGAGGACAAAGGGATTAATCAAGAGAGCAAAAATAAATTACGAAAGTAAGCTGGCGGCAAATATAAAACCGACTGCAAAAGCTTTTATAAATATGTTAAGAGGAAAAGATTGGTGAAATCCAGAGTAGGTCCTTTGCAGTCGGAATCAGGGGAATATCTAATGGGGAATAAGTAAATTGCAGACCAATTAATTTCTTACTTTAGTTCGGTTTTTACAAGAGAGGATACAAATAATCTCCCAAGGATGTTGGGAAACATAGAGACTAATGCAAGGGAGGAACTGAAAGAAATCAGTATCTCTAAGGACATGGTCTTGGGGAAATTGATGGGATTTTAAGCAGATAAATCCCAAGGGCCTGATAATCTACATCCTAGGGTACTTAAGGAAGTGGACATTCAGATAGCAGATGCTTTAAGAATTATTTTCCAGAACTCGATAGACTCAGGATCAATACCCATGGAGTGGAGGGTAGCTAATGTTACCCCACTATTTAAAAATTGGTGTAGAGAAAAAGCGGGGAATTATAGGTCGGTGAGCCTGACGTCAGTAGTGGGCAAAATCATTGAATCCATTATTAAGGATGTAATAGCGGAGCATAAGACAACAGAGAAGGGATCGGACGGAGTCAACATGGATTTACAAAAGGTAAATCGTGCTTGACAAATCTATTGGAATTCTTTGAGATGGTGACAGGTAAAATAAATGGGGGATAGCCAGTGGATGTGGTGTACCTGGACTTCCAAAAGGCCTTCGGTAAGGTCCCGCATAAACCACTGGCTTCCAAAATCAAGGCTCATGGGATTGGGGGCAAAGTATTGATGTGGATTGAGAACTGTCTGGCAGGTAGAAGACAGAGTTGGGATAAATGGCTCGTTTTCTGAGTGGCATGCGGAGAACAGTGGGGTGCCACAGGGATCTGTACTGGGACCCCATCTGTTCACAATTTACATTAATGATCTGGATGAGGGGATTGGATGTAATATCTCCAAATTTGCAGATGACACTAAGCTAGGAGGGGTTGTGTGCAAGGAAGAGGGGGTCAGGAAGCTCCAGTGTGATTTGGATCAATTGAGGGACTGGTCAGATCCATGGCAAATGCACTACAACGTGGATCAATGTGAGGTTATCCACTTTGGTAATACAAACCGGAGGGCAGATTACTATTTGAATGGCAATAGATTAAGAGATGGGGAATTGCAGAGAGACCTAGGGGTACTTGTACACCAGTATCTGAATGAGAGCATGCAGGTAGAGCAGGCGGTTAAAAAGACAAATGGTATTTTGTCCTCCATATCAAGAGGGTTTTAGTATAGGAACAAGGATATCTTACTGCAGCTGTACAGGGCCTTGGTGAGACCCCACCTGGAGTATTATGTGCAGTTTTGGTCACCTTACCTAAGGAAGGAAGTTCTTGCAATGGAGGGAGTGCAGAGGCGATTCACCAGGCTGATACCTGGAATGGCAGGAATGACTTATGAGGAAAGATTATGCGAATGGGGGTTGTACTCGCTGGAGTTTAGAAGATTGAGAGGGGATCTCATAGAGACATATAAAATTCTGGCAGGACTGGACAGAATGGATGCAGATGGGATGTTTCCAAGGATGGGAAAATCCAGAACCCGGGGCCATGGTTTGAGGATAATAGGCAAACCATTTAGGACCGAGATGAGGAGGAATTTCTTGACCCAGAGGGTGGGGAATCTGTGGAATTCATTGCCACAGAGGGCAGTGGAGGCAGGTTCATTAAATATATTTAAGAGGGAATTAGATCTATTTCTTCAGTATAAGGGTATTAAAGGTTACGGAGAGAAGGCGGGGATGGGGTGCTGAACTTTAAGATCAGCCATGATCTCGTTGAATTGTGGAGCAGGCTCGACGGGTCGAATGACCTACTCCTGCTCTGATGTTTCGATGTTTCTATCCTAACATTTCCCTCCCCCTTCCACCTGTATTCACCAAGCACTTCGCTTGTCCCTTCCCACATATATCCACCAATCAGCTCTCTCACCCTCTCCCACCTTCTGCTGCGGGTCTCATCTGGACAGGCAGGTCTGGGCGTAGGGTAGGGTGAGGTTGGGTCTGACACTCCCCCACCACTCTTGACTCAACATTGCTTACCTTGATCATCTCCACCAGCTGCTCCACCCCACTGTCCCTGGGGAAGATAAGCTGTCCCAATAAGAGCTCAGCCAACACATAGCCAGCTGAAAAGATATCTGCAAGAGAGGGAAGGCCTGGCGTCAATGTCACAGGATGTCGAGGGACGTGAGAGACAGTGAAGTTGAGTGTGGGGACTGTCCAATTGAACAACCCGGGTGAATGAAGCTCTCTCCGCACCGTCATATCACACACTCTGAGGCACCTCACCCTCCCTTGCCATGGTACCTCTCCCTCCCTCTCCCTAGTCATTCTTACCCTATATAACCATATAACCATATAACCCCTTACAGCACAGAACAGGCCAGTTCAGCCCTACTAGTCCATGCCATAACAAATCCCTACCCTCCTAGTCCCACTGACCAGCGCCCGTCCATACCCCTCCAGTCCTCTCCTATCCATGTAACTATCTAGTCTTTCCTTAAATTAAACCAATAATCCCGCCTCGACCACGTCTATCGGAAGCTCATTCCACATCCCCACAACCCTCTGCGTAAAGAAATTTCCCCTCATGTTCCCCTTATAATTTTACCCCTTCAATCTTAAACCATGTCCTCTAGTTTGAATCTCCCCTACTCTTAATTGAAAAAACCTATCAACGTTTACTCTGTCTGTCCCTTTTAAAATCTTAAACATCTCTATCTAGTCCCCTCTCAATCTTCTACACTCCAGAGAAAAAAGCCCCAGTCTGCACAACCTTTTCCTGCAACTCAAACCTTGAAATCCTGTCAACATTCTCGTGAACCTTCCCTGCACTCTCTCTATTTTGTTTATATCTTTCCTATAATTTGGTGACCAAAACTGTACACAGTACTCCAAATTTGGCCTCACCAATGCCTTGTACAATGTCATCATAACCTCCCTACTCTTGAATTCAATACTCCGATTTATGAAGGCCAACATTCCAAATGCCTTCGTCACCACACCATCTACCTGAGTATCAGCCCTGAGGGTACTATTTACCATCACTCCTAAATCCCTTTGTAGCTCTGCACATCTCAATAGCTACCATTTAATGCATATGACCTATTTAGATTTGCTTCCACTCTCTGGCACCTCTATCTCTGGCACCTCTCTCATCCTCCCCCTCTCTGGCACCTCTCCCCTCTTTCTCTGGCATATCCCTCATCCCTCTCTATGTCACATCTCTCCCTCGGATAACTCTGCCTCAATCTATCTCTTCCTACCTTGGATGAAGCTTTCTCTATTTTACATGAGAACACTCAACACGCTCCCCTCCCTCTCTATTTGGGACATCACCATCTCAGTCATCATGGGATACTCTCTCCACCTCAATCTCTATGCCCAACACCCCCCAACCCGTGACATCAACTTCTTCCCTACGGGATAACCCTCTCTCTCTGTGCTGGACAGTTCTGCCTTTTTGCCTCAAGTGACAGGGCTGCCTTCCTAAAGTCTGGTTTATTACTCACCGGTATTTGAGATGTAGTCAGGAGCTCTAAAGATGAGCTCTGGTGCTCGATAATACTGGGGCCAATCAAATCTATGTGGTGGAAAGCAGGGGTGGATCACCGAAAATAGCACCTATGGCAGTGGTGGCCATCCTCTTGCAAGAGCAGGGCTTGATGGTGGCCATATTTTCTGTAGAGAACGAGAGGAAAGACTGAGCGTTTGTGTTCTTTGTACCTTTGATAGTGCCCCCACCCCCACCCATCCAGTGCCGGCCAAGTCATCCCACCCCCCCCAACAACACACCGTCAAACTGTCGGGATTCCATGCCTGGGGGTCGATGAGGGATCAAACGTTCCATGAAGGGGTTGATGGTCTAAAAAATTTGGGGATGTCCTTGAGACACACCAAGAGTCATAGCCTCCAGTCAGAGAGCCAGTCATCCACAACCACCCTCTGGTTTCTCGCACAAAGCTAATGCTGAAACCAACTTACGCATCACCAGAAATACCAAGCAACTGAACCTTCCTCCCATGTGGGAACCTCTTAAATGCTTTACTCAAGTCCATATAGACAAGTCTTCTCTTCATCAATATTCCTAGTATGTGCACAAAGCCGTGATGGCTGGTCCTTATTTGTCCCTAACTGTCAAAATACTTCTATATCCAATCTCTTAGAGCACCTTCTAATGACTTGTTCACTCCTGATATTAGGCTCACCGGCCTATCATTTCCTAGGTTATTTTTGGAGCCTCTTTTTAAACAACGGGACAAGATGAGCTCCCCTCCAATCCTCCGGCACCTCACCTGTGGCTCAGGATGTTATTATATCTATCTCCCAGGGCGCTTGCAATTTCTGCACCAGCCTCCCTCAAATTCCAAGGGAACTGGGGATTTATCCCCCTTGATTCACTTTAAGACTACAAGCACTTCCTCCTCTTTATCTAGGTTCCCTGACCTCACTGCTTATATGCCTCGCTCCCCTAGACTCTGTGCCAGTTTCCTGAGCAAAAAGAGCCTTAAGAAAAAGCTAGAAGATCTCCCCCATCTCTTGTAGCTTCATACATAAGTGATCACTCTGATCTACAAGAGGACCAATTTTGTCCCTCCAGATTTCCCTATTAATTTGGTCCTGCATTTTTTAATCCTCCTCTCAAGATCCTCATTTGCTCCTTGTTGCCTGTATCAGCTGTACACCACTCTCTTCTTTGGAAAATCAAGGTTCCCTCTGCGTGCTAACTTTGCCTTTAATCTTCACATGCAGACCTTGTGTTTCCACTTTGAAAGCCTCCCACTGACTGAACACATTTTCCTGAGAACAAGCTGTTCCAATCCATGCTTTCTAGACCCTTTCTCATTTCCTCAAACTTGCCCTTTCTCCAATTTAGAATCTCAACCCAAAGACCAGGCCAATCCATCTCCATAATAAACTTGAAACAAATCACTGGACCCAAAATATTCCCCCCCCATATACATATGTCCCTCTTGTCTTGTTTGGCAATAGGTGATCCATTACTGCATTCTCTCTGGTTGGTATCTCTATATATCGATTGAAAAACTTTCCTGGACACATTTGACAGACTCCAAGCCATCAGTCCCAGTCAATATGTGGAAAGTTCAAATCTACTATTCCACCCCTATGTTTGGAACATAAGAACATAGGAAATAGGAACAGGAGTAGGCCAAAAATGGCCCATCGAGCCTGCTCCGCCATTCAATACGATCATGGCTGATCTAATTTATGACCTAACTTCACCTTCCTGCCTTCTCCCCATATCCCCTAATTCCTCTATCATGTAAAAATTGATCTAACTGAATTTTAAATATCTTTAATGAGGCAGCCTCAACCACTTCCCTGGTTAGAGAATTCCAAACATGCACTGCACTCTGGGAAAAACTATTTTTCCTCATCTCTGTGCTAAATCTACTCCCCAGAATCTTGAGGCTGTGTCCTCTCGTTTTAGTTTCCCTGGCCAGCTCAAAAAACCTTCCTACATCTATCCTATCCATACCATTCATAATCCTATATGTTTCTATAAGATCTCCTCTCATTCTTCTGAACTCGAGCGAAAACAATCCTCGACGATTTAATCTTTCCTGCAACTCTCTGCTATTTTCTCCAGATTTGCTCCTCTAATTCTCATTTACTGATGGGCAGTCTATAATACAAGCCCATGAGTGTGGTTATCCCTTTCCCGTTTAACAATTCCACCCAGAGACCCTCAATAGACAAGCCTGAGGGTCTGTCCTGTCTTAGCACTGCAATAATATTTCATATGATGTAACGCCACTCCTCTCCCTTTCATTCCTCTCCCTCTATCACATCGGAAACCACTGAAACGTCATGCTGCCAGTACTGGGCTTCCTCCCACCAAGCCTTACTAATGGCTACAGTTTCAAAGTTCCATGTGCCAATCCATGCTCCAAACATCTGCCTTTCTGACAATACCCCTTTCAGTGAAATAGATACACCTGAGAACATTTCCATCAGATACAACCGTTTGATTTCTGAATTGACACAGTCTGGACATCATCTTTTCCCTCCTCCACTCCCCTATCTGCTCTGTCAGTCTGGTTCCAATCTCCTTGCAAATCTAGATTAAACATCACCCATCCCCCACTCCACCAGAGGAACACTAGCAAACCTTCCTGCAAGAATAATCATCTCCCTTAACTTCAGATTAACCGTCCATCAGAACAGGTTCCAACCTCCCTGGAAGACCGCGTGAAATTTGAAACTGGGGTTAGTGGCACCATTAATAGCCCCGGGCGGGCTAACTAGGTTAGTCTGGTCACACTGTGTCTTGGTGCAGGTTCGCTCGACAAGAGGTGGCCCGTTTAGTGTTGCGGTAAGTGCAATGGTGTTACAGAGCCAGCGACCAGGGTATGAATCCTGCTCTGTCTCCCTGGCTTTATGTGGGTTTCCATCAGCTGCATAGTTACCTCCCACCCTTCAAAAACACATCAGGGGTGTAGGTCAATTGGGTGTAATTTGGTCGCAGGGGTTTATTTGATGAATATCAAATAACATTGACATGTGTCAATGCTGCATGAGTAAATTTAAATTTCAGGCTGTCCCATTTCTGAAAAAGTGTTCATCCCCCTCACCTTGAATCTTTTGCCCTGCAAGACCTTCGTGATGGTTATCAGCTCTCCACCATCCACCAGCCAGGCCTGGAACACCACACCGAAAGACCCACTGCTGATAATTTAAACATCTGCGTAGGGCACCTCCTTGATCCAGTGTGGCCACCACTCTTGTGGCCTTATTGCTATCTCCTGTGGGGCAGAAGCAGTAGCATTTACACACCCAGAGAGCACAGAACTGGCCATTTGTCCAACATGGTGTCTATCCTTCCATCGAACTTTCTTCCAAACATCACCTCAATGTCAGAATTGATCCTCTGGTGGTTCGTTCCAGACTCTATTTTTTTTTAAATTTTATTGAAGAGTTTTACAAAACCAAAATATATCTAATCTAAAACTAACCCCTACAAGCCCCCTCCTCCCCCGTCCCCCCTACACCCTCCCCACATCGGAGCCTTTTTTAAAACACAGTAAGACCGATTATGACAGGTTGCTGGATGGTGTGCTATGTTTTTACACCTTTCATCAGAAATAAAACTTTTATTTAACATCTAAACACATACGTTCCAAATACACTGTTGAATAAGTCTCCAAAAATTGTGAAGGAAACCAAATGGCAAAAAGAATAATTGAGTTGATGGGGGGTTTAAATTTGGTTGAAATATGGCGACGGATGAATCCGACTGAGAAGGATTATTCTTTTTATGTAGCTCGTCATGAGTCATCCTCAAGAATAGATTTTTTTGGGAATCAGCTCATTTGCAGGGTAGGATTGAACAAGCTGAGTACAAGAGTAGGATTTTATCAGTCCATTCGTTGTTGTAAATTAAATGTAATGTTGCCAAGATGGTGGGAATTAACTATCGTTGGAGATTTAATGAGATGTTGCTACAAAGCCCTGAATTTATTTTGTATGTCAAAGATCAGATTAAGATTTTTCAGAAACAAACGCGGGATCAGTTCACAGTAAATTTACGTTATGGGGTTCTTTAAAAGGATTCTTACAGGGTCAAGTTATTCGTTACACAGCAAAAGTGAAGAAGCATCTTAAAGCAGAACTTCAAGATTTAGAAAAAGAAATTGCAGTATTGGAGAAGATATTTCAGAAAGATGCAACAGAAGAGAACAAGATACAGTTATCGACATCGAAGCTTCAATTATCATACACAGCAAACTTATCATTATGAAGAACGACTTATACTTTCCAAATGAATACATGATTGAATTTTGTTCTGCCATCTTTGTATACTCAGTTCAACATCATTTTTCCAAGTGACAGCGGGACATTTTCTAGCTACTGCCAACCGTGGACGTATAAATGCAATTTGAGGTTTCTCCAATCGTAAACCTGTCATTATCGTCTTCATATATCCCAATAAACATACCCATGGGTCGACATATAGATCTATTTTCAATAAACCTCTCAAAAAGTTAATTATTTGTTCCCAAAAGAACCTAACTTTTGTACATTCCCATACTGAATCTAAGGAAGTACCTGTCTTTTCACCAAACCGAAAACACCAATCTGACAAACTAAATCCATCTATTTCCAATATTTCAGGACTTTAGTATAACTGATGCAAAACATTATCATAAACCAAACTATATTGAACATTTATTAACTTCATAACACTATCAAGACACATATCAGATCACTCCTCCACAGATATAGGCATATAGAAGCATATATGTTTTAAATATATCCACATTCGTCATCTTTTCTTGTAGTAACATACATTTCTGAAACAAATCCCTTTTTGCCCTTATCAACAATAAATTTCTCAAAGATCATTTAACCAAAATATTCTAACAAATAAATCTTGCACTTGATAATATGCATATAAAGTGTTTGTGATACACCAAACTTCTCTCTAAGTAGAACCATCTCCCTGGGGGGGACAGGGTTCAGAGCCATTCCTTTTGTCCACAACCCTCCTTCTCCAAGAGGGTCAGGTCACCCCTCATTCTCCAGCATGCTCCAAGGGAGATAGAGCATCTGAATTCCTCCCCAACTCCAAAAGCTCAGCAGGACTGAGACCTTCCACAACACAAACGAGACTTCGTCCCCCAAGACATCTCATGGAGTGGAAGGAGCCCCTTGCTTCATTGCTAAACGCTGTTGAGTCGCCACACCATCAACGCTTTCCAGCACCTTGATCTGGGATTGTTGGTGGTGGGATGGGTTGGGGGGGAGGTGGGAAAAGATGGAACAGGTTCTATAATCCAGTGTTGTGGGGTGTGGAAGGGCGATTCTGTCTCACAGTGGGAGAGATCGCATTCTGGGGTTAGGGGAGAGCTCTTTACCATTCCTGTTGGAAGGGCTACCTTCCCGCCCACTCCCGAAAACTGCTCTCCCAAGATACCTCACCCGCGCCCCACGCCAATTCCTCGATCCTTTTTTCATCTCTCACCCAATACCACACTCCCGGTTCCTCAGTGCCTTCCATCCCCTCCCACCCCAGCCCTCCAGCTCAACCCTTCTTCTGATCCAATCTCCCTCTGCCTCTGGTGCACCCCCATATTTTCGTTCTGCCCTCCACTCAACCTCCACTGCTACAGACCCCATCCCTGTATCCCTGCCCAAGCCACTGCTCTCTCGCACCTGCCTAGAAATCGCCTTGCATTCAGGATGGAGAGAGGGTGTTAAATGTGGCCTCCATTCTCTCTGGCCACACCGGGTCATGGATGGTGCTGGAGGAGGCTCTGTCCCAGTAGTGGAGCAGGTGACAGGATCTTTATCTCACCCATGGGCCCTGGGCGCTTCCAAACACAACGCCGTTGATCAGAGAGGGTCCCTGGAATGTTCCCTCATGTGGGCCTCATTGCCCTTCCAGGAGAGACATCCTACTTGTGCTGCTCTGGCCTGGTGCAGCTCAGCTATGGCAACACATCAGCAGTTGCCCCACTCTGTGACATCATCTCCCCATCTGTGTCACCTCCCCTCTTTGTGACACCACTAGTGTAATGGCCAGGGACATCCAGCTATTTCAATCCTCCTCAATTTTCCCAAGCAAGGGGTCGGGGGGGAGGGGTAGTTCAACTTGTATAAGTTACTTCAGTTGTTATCTCTTCTACCTCCTAGATATTTGATTCCATTTTGCGGACACTTTAGTTGACTATTTTATTGACATTGCCTGTAATCTCCCTTCATAAGTGACATGATTTTGTATTAATCCCAATTGATCTTATACCCAAAGATCTCCCCATTATCCTCCAGAGTGGAGCACAGCTTGGGCCATGAGTGTGTCAGGTCTGTCAGATCTGTCAGAACATCTCAGCAAATAAATTGAATTTATGCTCTTCCTGCCCTGTTCTGAAAATTTTAATGACTGAATCCTGGCAAATGGCCACGGCTGATGGCCCCATGGCTCAAACAAACTGAGCTGGAGTTAGTGGGAAACCCTGTCTTGCATGATCTTTTCAGTGGGAAGGCTCAGGTAATTTGTCCATTGGCCTCAAACTTAGCCTTGGGCGCAGGTGAAACACCCTTATCCAATGTAGAAAAGTTGGCCACAGCCCCAATTTTCCCAGCACTTAAATAATTCTCCCACTCTAATTTGTGTGAGAAACACAGCTCACTGATTAAATAATTTTGAAGTCAATAGGTGAAGCAATATAACCTTTTTATTCAACGTTCTTGCAAGAGCGGGTCTCCTTCAGAAAGGCACACACACTGCTATTCAACAACCTTTTTTTCTACATTTCTTTGTGTTAATAACCACTCCTCCGTTAGTTAAATTGGTTAGTTCACTGAGTAATTGATAAGTACGTTTAACCTATCAAAAGAAGTTCCTCTCCTTGTATTGAAGCCCGCCCTAGTTTCCATCTCCCACTCACCTTATTTCACTACCCCCTACCTTTATTTATTCTCATCCTTATCTGGTATGATGCCCAGTTCTTTTGCAATTTTTTTGGTATCATTTTGGCTTTCTCTGCAATTTTTTGCAGGAAGTGACCTTCCTTGGTATTCTAGCAGACCGCAACCCCCCAACCCCCGCCCTCCCCACAAGGTACGCATCGGCTTTCTCTGGGCAGCCATTATTAACTCTGCAGAAACAGGCCTTTGGCTACTTTCCACAATCCCGCCCCTCCTTTTTTATTTATTCTACTGTTTCTTCATCACTGGAGATAGAACCATAAAATGTCTCCAATTTGGATAACATCATACACGAGTCTCTTCCATTTTCTAAAGCTTTTACTGTCAAGTAGATACAGATTATCCCGTGTTGACCCATCTTCTATGTCCCTTAAGGGCATTTGTTTCATAATTGCAGTTTCAATAAGCCGCTGTGTAAGCCCGCGCACACAGGGCATATATAATACATCATCCCACACCAGTTAGTACTCCTACCTCCAGTATTAAGGAGGGCAGTATGGAGACGATTACTCCCTCCCATTTTCCAAAGTACAACTCCAGCCACCCAGTTAGTGAGGTGCCCACCCCTCAGCCAGGGTGGAGAGGCAATGCTACACTTTTGTAATAGTTCCATCTGGGCTGGATCATGTGGGATAAAAGTACACCAATTTCCACTTAGCATTACACAGTCTCCTCCGTTCTCTGCTCAGACCATATCTAGCGCTATTCTGTTTCCCCATGCCACGCGACTGGTGGCATCCAATTGATCAAATATCCCCTTTACAGCATCCAGGATATAATTTATGAACCATTGTTAATTGTAGTAAATATAGTTTATCCAGTCCACGTTTTTTTATGAATAGTTTCCCACCAAAAGATAGTTAACTCAAACTCTGCTGCTATCTGATTGCGTGCGTTAAATTTATTAGGTACTCCCCTTGGCACCCCAATTGAATCAATACAAATTTGGTTACATAAAGACGTTCCCAGGAACTCCCTCTTACTTCTCTTTATCCCTATTACCTTCTCCCATTCTAATTCCAAGGTGAAGGGTATGGCCAATTGACTGATTGCACAGGTACCCTTCCAGTTGGGAGGAAGAATCAGTCTCAGGATCCTGCCTCTGCTCAACCACCATAGATCCATTCGAGGTACATTCAAGGCTGAGTAGTGCCCTCCCCTCTCCTCTGTCACATCTCGTACCTTTATACATATTGTAGATTTCCTACATTCCTCGTGAACTATCTTCCTTTTGTCTAGAAATTCAGGCGGTGTGATTTCCTGACACAGCCGAGAATGCCAGCGGAATCCGGACATCCTTCTTCAGAGCAGGAGGGAAATCAGGGACAGAGATTTACAGGACTGGTTACCCCAGGCCATTTTATCCTGATACAAGGCCATCGTTCACCTCATTCCTTGTCTGTCTTTATCCCAACCCAGCGGAAATGGAATCACCTGTGCTATAAGTGCATGCATAGCAATTGCTCTTTTTTAAACCCTTCACTGTATATTTTACCTATTCTACCCAGACATTTGTATCGCCATAACTTGTCTCAATCGTCTGTCTAAGGTCCTCTACCTCCACTATCTTTACTACTTTCAGATCATTGGATGGAGTATAGGGTTTCTCGCTGGGCATTATTGTGAAGGTACGATCAGTTGGATTAGTCTTGGATCCTTCTACGATTATTCTAAATCAACACGCCAACGGGTCCTTTCCCCTGATGTTTATACCCATTCCAAATTGATTTCTCATCTACCCATTTTGAGTAGGTTTTTCCATTGATTTCCTCAATCCCTGAGGTTTGTTTAATGGTCATATGGATAGGATTACACTCTTTGTTCCTGCAGTTAATGGCAAAGTGTCCTCTCCAGATTGATATCTGACATTTTAGTACCAGATCTTGTACCAGCCGTCCAGCACCGGGTCTGGGTGGTCCACCATGCATCACACCAATAGGGACAGAGTCTATTAAGACACATATGTTTCTCCTGAACACTATGTCATCTCTGACTCTCAACCCCACCACATTTTATTAAGCTACAAGCATGACATTGAATCACCTGCAGTTTAGAACTCTCGGGGATGGTCATGGTGAACTTTACTGGCCCTGAAGGCTTGAGGGTGGATTCTAATCCTCTCCCTATTGGGGTATGAATCTCATTGGACCCACTCTGGTTTCCAATGACCAACGCTGTCCACCATATCCACCACCATCTCATGTTCCTTACTACCGAAGGAGGAGGGTTGTACATCGCTATTAAATTATCTTTCACAAACTAGTCCAAGTCCTGCTCTAATGACCATCAATGTCTTTTCAGCTGGTTCTTGAGCAGGTCTTTGGTGGGATGTATCTGCCAAGTTGGCGGCTCAGCAGTGGTGTCCACCAGTCCTTTCTCTCTGGTGTGAATTGTCCACCATATTTTGGCAGTTCTTATCGCCGGCTCAATGGTCAGGAGGGTTAGAAATGGTCCTACCCAACTTGGCTGAAGCTTGGAGTCCCTCCATACCTTCACCAGAACCCAATCACCTGCTTGTATTTGGTGGACAGCAAATTCGAGTGGAGGTATCTGGGCCAAAAGACCCTTCTTCCTAAGAACTAATAAAGAAGAAGCAAGAGCCGAGACATCATTCTTTAGAAATTGGTCAGTGACTTCTACAGTTGGCAATTTCCCTTCTCTTCCCAAAAATGACACTCTGAAAAGCATCTCATAGGGGTCAATCCGACATCCCTTTCAGGTGACCTTTGGATTCGCAGTCAGACTATAGTCATTTTGTCCACAGTAACTTTGTTTCTAGCACAAATTTGGACAATTGTTTATTCAATGTCTGATTCTTTCATTCTCACTGCCCTGAGGAAGGGGGATACCATGGGATATGAAAATCACATTTTATTTCTATCTTTTGCTTTATTTCTTGGTATCTTAGAGGTGAAGTGACTTCCTTGGTCAAAGTCTATGTTTCCCACCAGCCCATAGGGTGGTATAATGTGCTCTAAAATAATCTATGATACTCCCTATGAAATGGCCAAGGCCATTGGGAATGCTTCTACCCATCATGTCAGGTGACCAACTGGTACTAAAAGGTACTTTTGCCTGCCTATCTGAGGTCGATCGGTAAAGTCTACCTGTATACTCTGGAAGGGCCTTCTACCAGTTCCCCTTCCTCCCCTTTGGGATACCCTTAGTATCTTTGTGCTAACTTTTTGACAAGTTAGTCACCCTGCACAGATCTGTTTGGCCATGGTGTATACGCCCTTGCATCCCAATTTCCTCAATACTATATCGCACGTCGCTTGTCCTCCCCAGTGACTCCCTTGGTGCAGGGTTGTTTCTCATGATGGGTTTATTTACTAACTCTCTTCCATTTGGGAGAATCCACTTTCGTTCTTCAGTGTTTACTGCCCCCATTCCACAGAATTCCTCCACTTCCTCTTTAGTAAATATTGTTTTAGCTTGTTCACAACCCACAGTGGGAACCAACACGTATAACCATATAACAATTTCAGCACGGAAACAGGCCAATTTGTCCCTTCTAGTCACACTGATCCATGTACCCTCCTCTAATCCCACTTACCAGCACTCTGCCCATATCCTTCCATCTCCCTCCCATCCATATACTTATCCAACTCTTTCATAAATGAGAAAATTGACCCTGACTCCACCACCTTTCCCGGAAGCCCATTCCACGCAGTAACCACTGGCTGAGTAAAGAAGTTCCCCCTCATGTTACTCCTAAACCTTTGCTCGTCAACTCTCAACTCATGACCTCTTGTATCCTTCTCTCCTCCTCTCAATGGGAAAAGCCTTTCCACATCAACTCGATCTATTCCTCTCATTATTTTAAACAACTCTATCAAATCCTCTCTCAGCCTTCAAGTCATTAAGGTTGTCCATTGTCACCAGCCTTGTTTGCATTGGTCAGTGAACCATTAGCTCAGGCAACTCGACAGAATGACAAGGTTAAATGGATAGGAATTGCAGATGATGAATATGAGATTAATTTATTCACTGATCTATTGATTTATTTGACACATCCTTTGAAATATTTAAGAATGTTTAATTACATTTGGGGAGATATCTGGGTAGAAGGTGAATAGAGATAAAAGTGAAATATTGCCGATTTTGGAAGGGGATTATAAGGAGTGTAAAAATATTATAAAATTATGATAGTCTGATAAAATTAAATATTTAGGGGTAACTGTGAATGCAAATTATCAATCTTTATATATTTTAAATTATGTACCTTTATTGAAAAAGATTTAAATGGATTTGATTAAATGGAAGGATCTTCCATTAACGTTAATGGGTCAAGTAAATTGTATTAAAATGAATACTTTTCTTCGTATTCAATACTTATTTCAGTCAACTCCATGTTCACTTTCAAAGGGTTTATTTTCAGGATTTGAATAAGGTGGTGAGGAAAGTTTTATGAAAGGGAAAATTAGCTCGAGTGGCCTGACAGAAATTGACATGGAAATATGCACTAGGTAGACTCCAGTTGCCTCATTTTCAAAAGTATTATGAAGCTGCACAGTTGAAGTTTGTTAGTGGAATGATGGATATTAATCAGCCTCCTAGTCGGGCCAAGGTAGAGTTAGCCTGCATTTCTGAATTTGATCTACACCAGTTTATATACAAGTGGAATTTGAATTTATTGCAGGGATAGGATATGCCAGTATTAAAACATTTGTTGAAGATATGGGATAAAAGAAATGATGTTATAGGAACAAAGGGTAAATGATCAATTCAAACTCCGTTACATCAGCTTATTCCTTTTTCAAGGTTTCATAGATATTTAAAGATATGGTATTTTCAGGGCATAAAAGTGATTCAGGATTGTTTTGAAGAGGGACAGTTTCTTTCTATAAATCAATTGAGGGAGAAATTTGGGACACCAGTAAATCCTTTATTTGTGTATTACCAACTTAGAGCTTTGATAAGAGATCATCATGGTAAGCAGATGAGTTTACCTAAGTTAATGTAATTGGAATCTTTGATTTCCTTTAAACCAACGAGAGGTTTTATTTCAAATATCTATCAATTGTTACAGGAAACTATGTAAAACCCGAATTTGGAGAAATCTAGAAATAAATGGGAAAGCGATTTAACTTATGCTATACCTCAAGAGGATTGGGAGGTTATAAGTCATGAAGCGATAACTAAACTGACTAAGGTAAGATATGGTTTGGTTAATTATAATTTTTTGCATCAGTTATACTGGACTCCTGAGAAATTGAAAAACTACGGATTTAGTCATTCAGATTTTTTAGAAGTGGGTCAAGTACTGGAACTTTTTTGCATGCAGTTTGGTCTTGAGATAGAGTACAAGCATTTTGGGAAAAGTTAGGTTGGTTTTGGAGAAATTATTGAAAATTAAATTACCATTCGATCCAGAGATTTTCTGTTGGGTGATATGGTTTGTTTGACTGGCTTAGGGTTGGATAAGTTTCAAATAGCATTTGTACGTTTGGCGTTATCTGTGCCACAAAAATGTGTAGCAATTACTTGGAAAGCCAATGCAGAGATTAATATAGTGGGATGGCAGAATAAATTAAGATCTTGTATTTATATGGAGAAAATAGCAATTTACAAAATAATTTCTCTATTTTTATTAAAATGTGATCATTCTATTTCGAATATATGGGTTTGGAAATATCTTAAAAGTGTGAATATGTTTTTTGGCTCACATTGAGGGGGCTGGCTGAAGGGGTGGGAAGTGGGGTTTACTAGATGTATAAAAACCTTTTTTCCTGTTGCTATTGATTTCATCTTGTTCTTAAAAGTTTTTTTTTAAAGGTGAGCTGGGTCCTCCACTCAATCATCATGTTTGGACAACTGTGGGCACAAAAGTGCAGGGATACTTAGTTCACTAACCTGCCCATTTACCCACGAGGCATGAACATCACCGCGAGAAGCATGTAAGGGTTACCATACTCATCTCATGCAAAGAAGGATCCAGCTTGCTCCTCTGTCTTTTTGTATGGGGGGGTGCAAGCACACGTGCATCATGCGTGTGGCCAGGGCAACGCACAAACACATCCAAGAATCTGCAACTTAACAAATAAAATGGCCTGTACCTGTGGACATGGGCATGCGAGATGACAAAAAAACAAAAAGTCAGGGCTCTAACTCACCAGAACTTGTGGTCAACAACCACTTGGAGAACTACAGAGTGTCACCCTTTGGATTGTAGGAGGCCGTTGGGTCCATGCTGGGTGTAATAATGGGAATCTTTGACCCAGCAATGGCGCCAGCACACATTGGGTAGCACCTTTCTGCAAAGCCATCAATTGTCTCCTGGAGGAGTGTTCCACTTGGCAGGGAGATTAAATGCTTACCGAGGAAACCCTTCCAGGATCCTGTCACCTGCCGTACCACCATGCACACAAGTGCTGACACCTATCCCGAGGATGGCACTGATGGATCAATACTCACAAGAAGTTGCATACCACCTCAGAGCCACAGCCAGTCGAATTCCCTGCTCCAATAGATGCTGCGCATCTGGTCTATGTGGATGCAGATAAGGTTCGATGAGCTTCAGCATGTTGTTGGTGCCACGCGTCATACGGAAATGTCTCCTCCACTCGTCATCGTCAAATTTGGTGAGAATGTTACTCCAGAATGCAGCCCCCTGAGATCTGTGCAACCTCCATTAAGACCGATTTGTTATCACGGCTAATTGACTGACAAGCAGCATTCGCCTCCGTCTGCGGCACCTACACTTTGCAAGCCTTTCCACCTCGAACTACCGCACTCTGGCCTACAATCTTTGCAGGGATCATCCACTAATCTCACTTATTCACTGTTCAGACCACATTAAGCTGAGAAGAACCTCAACGTATTTCATGGTCTCAATGTAGCACATCTCATCCTGGACACTGACACAGGCTGCCAACATCCCCATAAGCATTTCTCTTCACTCCTCCATGATCCTCATCTTATGTTCCTTCCAGCTTCAGCCACGATGCACTGCAAATGACATCAAGGCAGCATGGGTTTGACTAGGCCACAGTCAACAGGAGCCTGCATTTGCTCGGACACAGTTCTCCATCTGCCTGCATATTCAGGTGACAGAAAGGCATCTCCTCCGTGGCCACCTGAACATCCCAGCTGCACCCACCCAGCCGTGTCTCCCAGCGCATTTTATGCGTCCATGCACCTGAAATATTCGAGATGAATTTTCTCCTGCCACCTGCTAGACTAGTCCTCACACATGAGCAGATAAGTAGATCCCTGAGATGGAGGAAGTAGGCCTTCCAAGCCACAAGGTGGTACGTGCTGGAATCGGGAATCCAAAACAGCAAAGTCCCCCACCTTGAATTTCAGGTACATTAAGACTTTAGAGCATTGACCCAGCAAGCAGGTTCTTGCCCAGAAATCAACATTCCGTTTAACACGAAGCCAGGTAAAATGTTCCTTAACTAGTTTGATTGATGCTCTTCTACCAGGTAGAGAGATAGTGAAGAGAAAATTCTCCCACACAAATGGCCTAGGCCTTCTTGTGGAAAGCAAAATCACAGACCAACTTTTCACTGGATTTATCCAGGGTCACATATTGAAGATGGAGACCAGAGTTGATCTGGTGACACCGGATAAGATCGGGATCAATGCACCGTGCATGAGCCATGGCAGTAAAATCAATGGCAGTAGATGTCTGTAATGTTGCACCTGGAGAGGACACCAGCAACAGCATTCACTTTTCCTCAGAGGTTCTGTATGTCCGATGAAAATTGTTGGATGAAGTCCAAGTGCCGAATCTCTATGGGTAAGTAGAGATGTGTGCTTGTTCTTGCAGTATGTGTTAGAGGCTGGTGGTCTGCATAAATGGTAAAAGGATGACCTTCCAATAAAAACCTGAAATACTGGATTGGAGATTGTGCTTCATGAGGGAATTACAAAGAAACTTATTTCTAAATTGGATCTTCTACTTCAGGAGGAATCTCCAAAACAAGATTTCAATAAATCAGAAGATGGGAATTGGATTTGGGAACTGATATTGGTCCTTTTTGCTGGTGTGACATTTCTTGGGACAGAAAGATGGATATAATTAATGCTTTTTTATAGATTAGTTAATCATGAATTTATTTATCAATTATATTTAATGCCACATAAATTAATTTATTCCACATTTTTCAAATTTATATTTTAGATGTGGCACAGAAATTTGTACGTTTATACATTGTAGTTGGTCATGTACCAAGGTAACATCGATTTGGAAAGATGTGGGCAAGTTTTTGGAACAACACCTGAGATTTTTCTTTTGGGAAATGTATATGATTTGGAACCCCAATTCAAGTTCTCAAAAAATCAATTATTTTTTTTAAGTTGCACTGGTGGCAGCCAGGAGATGTATAGCAATTACATGGAAATCTGAATCTCATCTTAAAATTGATTGTTGGAACGAGATGAAAAATTGTATTCCCTTAGCAAAGGTGACTTATAATGTAGAAATGGGAATGAATCATACTTAAAAATATGGAAACCATATTGAAATATTATGGGTTTGGATAGCTAATGTTTTCTCTTCTACACCCCACCTTTTCTTTAATCTTAAGGTTGATCCTTATCGTGTTTGTTTAATTCTACTATTTTATTAATATCCTGTCTTTCTTTTTGGGAGGGTAGGGCATGGAGGGGGGTATTTATTATAGTCGATTTGCACATATAATCTATATTCTTTTTTCTTGTCTACGTTTTTTCTCTTCTCACTTTTATGTACAGTACAACCATTTATTTTTCATTCTATTTTAATAATTATAAGTATTAATTCAATTTGATTCTATTATTATATTGCACTGTATACAAAACTATAAATATATATATTTAAAACTGAAATGTTTCACTGCAAGATCGATACCTAAGAGTCTTCGCACAAAGGTATTATAATTTGCCTGAATCGGTGAGAGCTTGGCTGAAAAAAAACACCAGAGACTCCAAATGCCCTCAGCCTTGTCGTTCTAACACTGATCACACAACACTAACAGATGCATCTGTGGTGAGAGAGCAAGGCATTGGGCTTCTGATGTACGAGCATAGTGGCATTGTAGGAACAGTTTTCACATCATGGAAAGCAGACATAGCATTGTCTCCCAAAGTGAAGGCCTTTTTTGGAAACGGACATCAGATCCCTTTAGAAGTTCAGTAAGAGGTCATAGGGATACTGCGGCATTCACCAGGAAACAGCAATAAAAATTCATCATGCCGAAAAGAAATCACAACTGGCCAAACGTAACAGGTGTAGGAAATTCTCAAATTCCACTCACTTTCGATTCATCAGGAAAAATACCACGTTGCGTAACTCTCTGTCCCAACAATAGAAGATCAGCAGGCCTCAAAACACTTGACTGGGATTGATCACGATGCCAAATTCCTCAAGCCTCTGGAACCATGAGAAAAGGTGGCACTGGTGCTCCTCTTCATCCACACTTGTAACCAGAATCTCCTCGATGAAATCAACCATCAATAAAAACGAAGGCCAGTGAGTCCGTCGTCCATGAACTGCTGGAATGTCTGAGCTGCATTCCATAGACCGAATGGTATTCTCAGAAACTCAAACATGCTGAAAGGCGTCATCACTACAGTCTTCGTGACATCAGAAACCTCAAATGGAATCTAATAGTAAGAATGTACTCGATCAATTTTGGCAAATACATATTTGCCATTGAGGTTTGCTGAGAAGTCTTGGTAATTGGGAATATGGTATCAGTCAGGCACGGTCGAATTGTTCAGGGCAGGATAATCACCGCAAAGTTGCCAATCCCCAGTTTTTTTCCAGAACCATATTTAATGGTGAATCCCAGCAGTTGTCAGATCTGTAAACTATGCCCATCTCTTGCAATTCCAAATGTACGATTTTAAGATAATCCGGTGGTACAACGAGCTCCCGTCTCGTATACCCTGAGACTCTATATGGTAGCTTATTGCATGTCTGTATGGCGATACGATGGCGTCACTAGGCGAGGGAAACACTTGAGCAAGGCTTGCAAAGGGTAGAAGCCAGGTTGAAGGCTTGTCAGGTGGCAGATGATATTGGAGGGACAACAAATGCAGCTCACATGCATTCAAGAACTGCAGTCCACAAAACAGTGATTTTTTAAAATACATCAATGAAACATGAGAGAAGAAATCCATTCCCAAAATGGAATTTGCCACATTTACAACTAAAAACCACCAAAACAGTTTGTGAGACTGAAATGAAACACGAGTGACCTCTGGCCACGTTCTCTGACCACAAGGACAGGCCATTTGGCAAACAATGTCTGTGGTGACCAGGAAACTCATTTCAATTCATTCCATCTGTCAGCACATGGTCCATACACATCACCCGTTCCCTGCTTGTTCATGTGCCCAACCCAATGACTCTTAAATCGTGGTGATTGCATCTCCTTTCACCACTGTCCTGGCAGCTTGGTCCAGACCCCCACCGCATTGTGTAAAATCCTGCCTCACTTCTCTCCTTTCCCCCTCTCATGTTCAATCTAGGCATCGTAGTATTTTTACATTTCCCACGGGGGTGGGGGAAGAAGAAATCTACCCTCTCTGGGACTACAATAATTTTATAAGTTTCAACGAGGTCATTTCTCAGCCGCCAATGCTCCAGAGAAAACTTTCCAAATTTGTCCAACCTCTCCTCAGAGCCAATGCTCCAACCCAAGCAACACCCTGACAAACTCCTTTAGTAATCCAGCAACCAGAATTGCATGAAATACTCAAAATGTGGTCTAACCACATTTATACTTTAAGCCCTGCTCAATAAAGAATACTTTCTTTAACACCATACACTTGTGTGGCCTCTTTCAAGGAGCTAAAGGTCCCTCTTTGCAACACTACAGCAAGTCCTCTCAAAGTGCAAGACACTTGTCCAGATTAAACTCCATCTGCCATTTCTCTGCCCACATTTGGAAGTTATCTGGTTTGCAATGGAGAATACGAGGGGACGTGGGTGAATCAGCAGGTGATAGAATGAAACATGGGGGGGGGGGGAGGGTGGGCAGGTTACCATTGAGTCAAAGGACTACACAAATGAAATAGATGGTTCCTCTGGATTTGACCTCACCCGGACAGTGGAGGAGGCAGAAGACAAAGGTCAATGTGGCAATGGAATGGAACTTAAAACAGCTTGTGACTATGAGCCAAGATAGCCATGGTGATCAAATGGTACTCAGCCAATCTGTCATTAACTCTCAATTGGATTTACTGCCATAGAGGAGGATACTTGAAGAGCACGGATATGGTCAGTGAAGATGAATGTGAAACTTTACCCTGCAAGAGAATGGTTGTTTATGTCCCTGGATGGTGGAGACTGATGCAGGTTGCAGGAAAAAATGCCCAAGAATGGAGAGGATGGCGTGGGGAGAGATGAGCGAACTAGAAAGTCTGGATGAAAGCAGACCCTGACAAAAACAGAAAGTGGGGAGGGGATGATGCAACTCCATCGTGTTGTAGTTGGCCGAAATGATCAGGTTAATGGCTACAACACATGCTAGGGATTGCATGTGGTAATGAGGAGTCTGTAACTTGTTGAAAGATCTGACTGCTAAATTCATCACCAATGAGTAGGAAAGCAGCTTCAGTCCACTCACCCACTCAGAAAGATTTAGTTCATAAACAAAACAACCTTTCAACAGGGACAGGTGCAAAAGGGCTCTTCATTTTGTCTTACATTCAACATACTTTGAAGCTCCCCACTGTAAATGACTCCAAATTCAATTCTGGTGGAAGAGTAGGAGCCAAGGCCTTGCCACATCAGATGAGCCTTATTCTGGGTATCTATTTCGACTTTCACACCATTAAATGCAAGCCCCAGTTATTGATTCCCAACCATTTTCTATACTTACCCATACCCTGCAACAAATACAAATTATAATTTTGCAACCACCCCACCAGAAATTGAAACAAAAAACAGCTAATTTTTCCAGGTATAAATTACATATAAAATAATTTCCCCACAGTTTAACTTCACTGTGGCCATTCATGGATAACTTCTGACATCAGGAAACTGCACCAGCCATTATTGACTCTTCTCCAATTTTACTGGCAGACATGAGATCATATTTAACACGCACGATATTTCTTTTCTCACTGACCAGAACTATCAAGCACAGTGTAAAATGAGAAAATCTCAAGGCAACCACGAGATACGAACTCCCGTCTGCAATGTTGCTGAGCACATTTGTTACAATATTGAAGTGTTTATGACAGATATTCACAGTCAAGCAATAACAGAAATAACAGAATATTACAGCATATTAGAAGCCCTTTGGCCTATGATGTTGTGCCAACCAAGATATTTCTACCAAAAAAACCAATTCTCTTTCATACAAGTATACCCAAGAGTCTCTTAAATGCCCCTTACGTGATATCTGCTTGGATACTGACATTGCGCCTGTTCAAAGTAGGACATGGCTTCTACCAGCAGGAGTTTCTATTTGAGGAAAATATTGATAGATGGCTGACCATATACGTTTCCTAAAAATTAATACCCTCTCCCTCTCTACAACACATTCAGCCCCGTGGCATCTTCCTGCGTTGCATTACTGGGATCACCAAACACCGGACCCATTTCCCATCTCTCCTTGCAATGCCAATATGGCAGCTGCCATTGAGAACTGACCAATCACATTTTAATTCCGCAGGCAAGATGAAAATCATCCTGACATCCTGCTTCAAAATAAGGCTAAACAAACCTTCCCAATTTTGTCACTTCATTTTTAATTCGATTCCCATGGCACATTAACAAAAAATGTCCCATCCATTTGCTCACCAAATGAAGAGCAAAATCATGATCCCTGATCTTGAAATCCCACAACCTTCAATGTTACACAGATAATCAAGGAAGTCTTCTGTCATAAAAGTGAATGAAACCTTGAAAATATTACCCCTTCACAAACGCTGAGATTGGGGCGAGCTGAGCCACCGCAAGCAAACAGTCTGAATCACCACAAAACGCAGTCAGTCCAACAGGACACAGGCTCCCCTTCACTGCAAAGAAGGAGCCAGCGCCTTGCGCTATGTGCGGGGTAAAGAGCCCTTCACTTCCGCGTTGCAATGACGTCACTTCTGGAAGTTGGGAGGATAAGTCACCAGAAGTGGGCAGGCCAGTGAGCACACACGGGGAATTCAAATGAATAAAGCCAGTCTTTGTTTGACACTCAGCATGTGTGGACGTCTCTTTATTTGGTAGCGATGCCGCTGCGGACGCTACAGTATGATGGATGAAATTCTTACTTGATGCGACCACAAAGGTGTGCAAGTTACATCAACCTCAATAGAAAAAATGACCAGAAATGCCAGAGGTCATAAATTCAAAAGGATTGGTGAAATCTTTACTATGTATTGTCAACACCAAAGTACCTGTCTTTTTCAAGGCATTCTGACAAGTAACTTAGAAACATTACATTTTAAACACATGATATGTCAGGATAAGAAGAATTGTTCAAGGGACACAAGTTTAAAAAAGGACATCTAACTTTATTAAGAATGGAATACAACAACAGGAAAAACTGACTGAATCAGACAAATTCTATGAGCATTGTCGAGCAGAGAAAAATGGATTAGTTTTCCATCCCTTACGAAGCTCCCCCATTACCATTGAAGGTACTCCCTGTCTTACGACCGTAATTGATACTGAAAGATCAGTTATATCTCAAAATGGGCGCAAGTTCGAATTTTGTCCCTGTGTGTGCAGCACTGAAGTTTTAGAGCAGATTTTTAAAATCAAATGTCGTATTTGACATAGCTTAACAGGGATACAGGGCACGTCAGAAACAAAATGTGCGTACTTACTTTGTTCGTCAGTGTCTCGAGATCCATAGGCTGGGTGCAGCCGTCTTGATTCCTGTGCACATGCACCAATCTTCAGTTGGTGCTTGCACACTGGGTTCGCTGATTGGAACCCGTCACACATGTGCCAACAGATGGAGAGCGGGATTTAACTAACAAAGTAAGTACGCACCTTTTAGCTGACGTGCCCTGTATCCCTGTTAGAGTTTGTCAAAAACACTGTCAATTTTGTATTTTTTCTTCAATATATTGATAAAAATTTGGTCGAATATGCGGATTCACGCAAGTCGCATAGGGCGCAAGTCGGGGAGTCCCTGTCATTGCTTTGGAGCAAAGGAAACTGTGGTACCAAGCCAAAAGAGTATATGTTATAGGCCTAGCGAAAAGGAAGAGAGAGTGACTACAATCTCAATCTATTGAATGAATCAGTGGGAGAAAAGAATGGGAAGCAATTCAAGGCAAAACTCTTCATCAGAGAACAGGGTGGGAGGCCTGAGGCAGGGACTCTCACAGAATTGGCAAACCAGGCCAGGGTAAGACACAACAGAAGGAGTCAGAAGGAGTAAAAATAAGCAAGTCTGCAGGCCTAGTGATTGGAGTTAATAATGAAAAGGACTGGAGAAACCCAGCAGTTCCAACAGCACCTATAGTCGGCCAAGATATACGAGCAATGTTTTGGGCTAAGTTATGAACAATTGCTGGCAAGCACCGGAATTAAAAAGGTGGGGACAGGAGGGCAGGGGAAGGGGAGGGAGGGAAGCACAGCTGGACATGGATAATAGGGCAGGACTGAAAAGCTGTGAATCGATGAGGGGACAGGTGGGGGTCTGTGAATGCAGAGCTGGATGAAAGAAGTCAAGAGGGATAGGGAAAGAGAGAGAGACACAGGGTGGGGACTGTTCGAAAGGAGACATGGGGTGAGACAAAGAGACAACAGCAGTGAGATGACAAAGGGAGGCAGAGATAAAAGGTCCAGTGGGTAAGTGTGTGAATAGGATGGTGTGGGTGGATAGAAGAACAAAGGCAACCTGTGTGAGAATCTGACAAGTGGAGGTGAGAATGGAGTAGAAAGAGAGAATAGGTCGAAAGTGAATCCCTGGGCCAAGGCAGTGTCCAACCATTTCACAAAACTAACCAGGCTCGGACTGTTACCTGGCACAGATCAGGCTTCAACTTTATGACAAGTCACCAGAAAATCTTTCTTGTCCCTCTTTGGGGTCTCCTAAAGAAGACACATTTGATGTATTATCACTGTTGCAACAAACAAAACATCAATGTCCCCTCCACCTTGCCTGGCCCCCCTCCCCTCCCCTCCCCCACCACCTCTCTCTTGCGCAGCTCCTTCCACTCACCATCCCCGAGTCCCCTCCCCTCCCCCTACTCTTTGCACGGCTCCCCCTCCCTCCCTCCATATTTCACATTCCCCCCTCCCTTCTCCCTGCCCTTTCCCAGCCCCTCATCCCCACCCCCAGCTCGTCCTCCCCTCCCCGTCCCCTGCTCCTCCCCTTCCCCTCCTCTCCTTCCCCTAACGCGCCCCCTCCCCTGGATCCTGCCCCTCCCCTTATCTTGAGCACTGCCTACCTTGAACCCCGCCCACGCGGATCCCCGTAGACTCCCTCCCATTGACCGGCCATCCTCGGCACTCTCACTCCCCGGCCCCTCCCCTCACCCTGCCCGTCCCCTCCCCTCCCTCTACCCGGCCCCTCCCACACCCCCTACCCAGCCCTTCCCACTCCCCTTGCCAGGTCCCTCCCCCTGCCCGGCCCCTCATCTTGCCCCGCCCCTCCACCTCCCCGTACCCCCGCGGCCTCCTGCTTCACCCTGACAGCGACACCATGCGGCGCACCGACGCCTCAACACCACCCCAAATCCCCCGCCGGCCCGGCTGCTCCCAGATGGGGCCCGGCTGCGTACGGCTCACCCGCTTTCCTGAACCGCGCGGCTGAGGAAGGTGCCGGTTTCCGCCGCCAACTGCTTCCCGTTCAAGTCCACGGCAACGCGATGGACCTCGAGCAGACGCCGCCGCCGCCAACAATCCGCCTGCCCTCTCAGTCCCACCCCTCAAAGGAAAGGCCAATCAGCACGCGAATCCTCACATCAATCCAACCCTGCTTCAGCGACCATACAATCGCCGCCTCACTGAGTCAACCCATTGGCTCGCGCCACTGAACCAACCAATCAGCAAGTGAGGGAACTCACAGGTTCACCCAGTGAGAAGCTCCAGACAGAAAACAGAGGCTGGCGAAGGAGACCCTTCGGCCCTTCAACCTCAACTACCCCAACAACTCAATCCCATTCTGGTGAAACTCAGTTTCTCTTTATCTGAGCTCCGGATTCCTCTGATATCAAGAAATACATTGAACTCCAACTGCAAGTGAGACTATTGATTCTCTCCCTTTGTTCCTTTTTATCACCACTTTCCATTTCATGTCCTCTACTTTTGTCCAAGTCTCTGCATCGAAGTTCCATGCATTTGTCCCCTCCACGAATGTGGACGGCAAAAAAACTCATCACAAGTCCATGGAGCCCAATTTCAAACCTCCAGGATGGAAAATCCCAAGGATATTACATTTTCATTCAAGACATTTCTTAAAGTCGAAGCAGCCGAGAGGTGATTTGGAAATTGGGACACTTAGTTCCCAGCTCCTTTGCATTATCATCACTGGATCTGTGTTGGATTTGTCCTTTCTGGTTTCAAATTGATCAATAAAATATGTTTTAAAACGACCAGAGGTTCATCCACAGGACCACGAGGGGCCGAGAGCAACAAAGGGGACTCCCTCCTGCTCCCCGCCCGCCCAAATATCAATGTGATCTACCGGGATCGTTGTCAAAATCGTCGAGGACCCCTTCCACCTGGCCAACAACATCTCCAGTTGTTCCCCTCGGGAAAGAGATCCAAGAATATCAGAGCCGGTACAAGCAGCCCCAGGAACAGGGCAGGGAGAATGTTAAACGATTGATGAATTGTTCAAATACACCA